>NW_024868139.1:103436-187306 GCF_013358625.1 Macadamia integrifolia
TGCTACTATAACCACAGTGCGCGTATACTCCGGGTACGAGCAGCGAACTCCCTCCCGCGATACGCCCATAGGGCTTTCGGAGAAGGCCCACCGTGAGTACTCGGAAAAGTAAAGACAATGCCGTCCACCGGCTCTCAACAGAAATGTAAATGACTGAAAATAAAGGTGCTGACTCCAGCAATTTAAAAGCAGTACGATTGGCCCTCTTGAATGTACCACCGTGGTTGCCGACTGTCCTACATGACCCGTCGGGCGTTATGTCTAACCGCCACAGTGACCCGACGACCGCGACCACTGCTTCCCCCCAAATGATAACCCAACACCTCAACCCCTGTTGGGAAGGGTCGTAGCACGGGATGGTGAGAATCCTAATACCCCATGCTCCTATATGACATTAGTACGATTGCATAGTGCCTCCGTGTCCCATTCCACGGGCCACCAATGCACTCGTTTCTAAGCCGACTACGGCATCTAGTCTATCAATGCATCATGCACCATGATGTCCACATTCAACATATAAACATCTCATTCAATTGGCATTTAGAAAGTAAACATAGCACATATGCATCACAATGTGAGGAATGACTAATCTACATAGCATATTCATGATGGCATGACTAGACTAGATATAATTAAATGAATGCCAAACAATGTCTTGAAACAAGGCCAAACATCCTCTCCCCACTTACTTGTAGCGTACGAGGATTCCCGTTCGGTACGGGTGAGATCCGGTGCGAATCGGGTAGGATTTGGTGAACCTAACATAATTGAGCGGGGTTAGTACTTCACCATTTTAGGATCAAAATTAATGAAATCCGATGTCAAAATCGTGTTTAGAATGTCAAAAGAAGGTCACACGTCCGATTTGGGTTCGATCGGACATAAGGATCACCTTCGGGGCCACACGGGTGGGTCAGACAGGTGGGCAGTCTGGCCCATCGGTCCTACCCACTAGTTGGAACCGGCAGGTAGGGGCCCGCCGGTTGGGCCCGAAGGCCCCCCTGCCTTCTCAGGTGGGTACCCATAGGCGGGTAGGGGCCCACCGGTTGTACCCACCGGTCTTGGCGGGAAACACCCTGTTTTCCCAACTTTCTCCATTCTTTGGGGATTCAAATGGGGCTTTTCTCAACCCATTCTTCACACCTTCAAGGTCCCATAGGATGGTTCTAACCTAGATCTATGTTAGATTCAAGTGATGGAAAACCATCTTACCTTCTTTGCTCAAGAACGACTTCAAACCCTCCAAATCACTTCAAACTCACAATGCTTCTTCCACCTTGTCAATGTCTCTTCAAATCCTTCAAGATCAACACATAAATCATCTGTTAAACCTTAGATTCATCATTTCAAAGGGGATCTACAAGATCTCAAGAAACCATACTCAAATCAAGGGTTTAAAGCTTGGGTATGGTGAATGTTCACAAAACCCAACTTTGCTTACCTCTAACTGTAGATCTAGAGTTGAAGATCACTCTCCCGGCGTCGGAATGGGAAGATCAAGCTTCGGCGCCGCTGAAATCCCTCTTTTCTTCCTCTTCCTTCTCTTCCTTTCTTCTTCCCTTTCTTTTCTCTCTCCTTTTTACTATCCTCACCAACGTACGGGTGACATAAATGGAAATAAAATGAAGTTATAAAGCTATATATATAAGTCCTAATAAGTGAACAGTGCACATGGATGGGTCACTCAGGTGGGTGGGTGCACCCACCTGTCCTACCCACCTGAGGGCCAGCACTTGGGATTTTGACAGGGTTCGGGCCACGGCACGGACCCCACCCCTGGCATACGATGTAGCATACGTATATACCTTAAAATACGGATATAATACCTATTTTATCCGTACATGGCCTTATGGTAGGTGCATGTACACGGCTTGGGCACTCCTGTCTCTTCTGGCACTGGCTTGGACTTGTCGGGCCAGCCGGTGTTTAAGGTCACTCGTGCCATCATAGCCCATAAGGAACCCGCTCTAATATCCTCTGGCTCGGTTCCTGCATGGTTAAACCGGTTCAATCGTGAAATCAGACCGGGTTTAAGAAGCGGGGTATTACATATGCTATTCGAGATTTTAGTTGGTTTAAGATTGTTAATTTCTAGTCTCCTACTACACTGCTATTCTAGATTTTAGTTGGTTTAAGTTTGTTAATTTCTGGTCTCCTATTACACTGCTATTCTAGATTTTACCTCCCAAATCTAAATCTATATAAAAAACCAACACTAACACAACAAGTTAACCTCAGATTATGGTCTTATTATATTAATTATCAGTTGTCAAGGTGCTGAGAAAAGAGAAATTACCCTGTATTTTAAGTAATTTTTTAATTAAGTGGCATCAGCAGTGAATTTAAAGTAGGATTATCATTTTGGATACACTTTGGTTTCATCATATTGTTTATATCCTAAGTGCTCTCTCTCTCATTCATAGCCTACCAGATTCTTGCCAACAAGTCAGTTTCAAAGGCATTAGGTGGACGAGAGCACATCAAGTATATAAAGGCCCCAAGGACCTGAACCAACTGATGTGTCAGTGCCATTATTTGAAAGATCCCCCCCTCTTCTCCATATTTTTCTCCTTTTTCAAGGGGTAAATGGGGGGGTGGGGGTGGGATGTTTAAGAACAATTGCTTCACCCTTTTTGGTCCAAGCATACTTCAAGATTCATCAATACCTATTTTTCCATGATCCCCGATGCTTCAGGGTGAAATCAGAATAATCTCCATCCTACTATTAAGTGCATTGCAAGTCCTATGAAAATGGTAAAAGAAGTCGTATAAGACACTAATACTACTGAAGAATATAGGATCTATCCAATTTAATAATGATTTATCCTCAGAAACCTCCCCCCTCTCTTCTCCTTGATGAGAAGGGGTTGAGGTAGGATAATGATGTTTGACCCTCTATTACTTTGCAGGAAATGAATTTTAAAGACCTTAGAGGTATCTTCTTACTCTTGAGCTCTTGTGCTGGAACTTGGTATAAGGAAATTTAGAATTGTTTTTGTATAAAACAAGAATAGATTATGTTTCCAGAATCCAGAGTATGCCAACTTACAATTGCTTCAATATGCTATGCTATGCTATTGTTTTCATGTTTGTTATAGTTTTCTGAATAAGAGAAATATTATGGATCTTACTAACTTTATTGTTATCATTTGTAGGATGGATCTTACACAGTGTATTACCATTATGATGGAAAGGTTGAGCATAAGATTATTGATAAAGACATGTTTAGTTATTTTGACTTCTTATGCAACATATACAGTACAATATTGCCACATATTCTAGATGGGGTGTCTATCAAGTTTACCTGTCAAGCAATTGTTATATGGAACGATGAATCTCTTATGCAAGTGTTATCTATCTTTGATGAGTTGAGGATCATCAGGGTGTCGAATGTGAAAGAGTTTGACAATGGTTCTAGCAGTCATACCATTAATGACTACAGGTTACACTTGTGCCCTGACTCAGTCTAATTTGAAATATTATAATAGGTCTCAGACCAGAGATCGGAAGCACGATCGGGTTTTGGCTTACGGCCGCCCATTGTCGAAGAGGGAGAGATGACCCCAAGTGTTCATTCATCATATGTCAATCTATCTGGGGAGATTCGTACCTTTTGATCCCAAATAGTAAGTGACCCGACCCCTCAAATACAAATCCCAACACGTATCGGTGTTGCGAAAATACCTTGAGCATGGCTGAGGGAAACCACCCGTGCAAGACCAGCTATGGGACAGCAAGCAAGCTGCCTTGACCACCGAAAATATGCCACCAGATCCACTGGGCTTGAATCCAGTGGGCTATTTTCGGTGAGTATAACATGCTGTTGTTATGGTTTCCATAGCCATGGGTCCCACCACTCACGTTGTAAACAATCATGAATGATCCCAAATCATCCCCCACATTTTTCTTGTGATGTGAATGCATTTCGAACCTAAGTGGTCAGGTTCTCGGACTTCGAAAGTCGTATTAATCCGATCGGTCTAAATAAGGTCCAACCAAATGGACCTTAAGGTCCACTTTAACTTATAAGTTAGAAATGAGGAATTCATTTCCTCATTTATTCTTTGCCCAAATGTAAGAGAGGAGAGGAAGGAAGAAGAAGAAGAAGGGGGAAGGGGTTTTACCTTGGTGCCAATTGCCGCCTAGTCGCCGGAATCACTATCGAAGGAAAGTACAACCTCCTATACCACTCTCTCTTCATTTTCACCTAGAAAAAGCTAGGTATGGATGGAATCTTAGTGTACAAACCATGTTGAGGTCATAGAATGTCTGTTCTACACTCCTGGTGTTGTTGCCGACCTCGAACCAAGCCTAGTGAGCTCTGGCAACAAGTATTGTCAAATGACTAATTAGGGTTTCGATTGTTCGATCGATGTATCTCCTAAACGGCTGGATGGAATCAAGATTTTATTAGCTTAGAATGATGCTAGGAACATCCCCTATAAACTCCACAGAACAAATCCCAATGATAGAGCACGAGCTAGAAAGCCCCAAAATGGGTGGATTGTTCTGAACCACCATCAAAAATAGCCCACCGGATCCACTGGGTCTGCTTCCTGTGGCATATTTTTGGTGGATCACAGAGGCTTCTGAGCTCTCTGTCACCACCACTAGAAAGAGCACTGATATTTTTGATGGAAATATCCTGTTTCCTATGGGTGTTTCTGGTGACATTACTGTCATAGGGAAACCCTGACTGTACCTTTTTGGGGTGACCCAAGTGGGTCCCTTCCGCTATTTTTGATATGTATTGATGTTTGATTTCCTTTGTGTCTAGGATAGTGACACACACGAATCCTAAAATCAGAATTAAGTTGGTCGATCGGTGGCCGTACTTGAACCCTAACACACTCGAACATAAACTAGGTGAGGGATGGACTGTGTTTATTATTATTGAATTGCTCACATGCTTAGAATTATATGTTTAATTGTAATCGCTCAAATACGATGATGATATGTTACATTTGTCATTTTACGATTATGATATGAATTGCATGGAGATGTATGACGGGATCTGGTGTGGCTGAAGTGGAATAGGTATCCTGATCGTCGTGTGTTTGGTTATGTGCGAGACAGAATCCAACATGGCTAAGGTGGTACCGGAGCCGTGATTGCCATATGTATGTTGCATTCATGCATTGATTATGTGCATTATAGTTAGTTGTAGTCACGGGTTACAATTTGTGGCCAAGATCTCGCTGGTATCATATACCCTGGGACTACATTTGGAAATAGATGCGCTTCGTGGCCGATGATTGGTATCGGTGTCGTGTAGTCCATACTCAATTGTGATATGTATGCTAGATTAGGTAAACGATCTTGGGTTTCACTTTGTGGCCAAGGTCTTGCTAGTATCGTGTAACTGGGACTATATTTGGAGATGGAGTACACTTTTTGGCCGAGGTCTTACTGGTATCATGTAATTCATACTAACTATATCACTATGAAGGCATCTAGTATATATGTGGTTAGGTATCACTCCCTATGCTACGAACCCTTGCCAACAAGGATTGAGGTGTTAGATAATCCATTGTGGCATGTTTGATGTGCCTTTCTAGAATGCCACACCCGCGGTACGATGCGATTATTATCGAAGGCAGGAACCTATCCACGTGGCCGATGATGTACCAGTGCTATGATTGCCAGGAGGGTGTTATCAGGGTTTGCTGGGTGACCCATGCGGGGACCGACAGGCTTCTATTCATGGTTAGGGTTTGTATCCTTGAGTAGTCGATGGAGGTTCCGAGACGAAGGATATAGCCTAATGCGTCGTAGGAGCATTCACCAGACTTAGTTTGTATTGTAGGTGGATAATAAATAAAGGAACTGCATCACGAGCATCATGGACTATGTGTTTAATTTTTATAATTATGCATTATAAATTATTACTGTCATTATCTTGCTTGGATGTGCTTGACCCCATCTCTCACTGAGCGTGTTGAAAAGCTCACCCCACGCATACACATTTTTTTAGACGATGATGCAGGTACTGTGGTGCCAATGGTGGGTGACCCAGTATCTTCTGGGTCAGAGTATAGTGTAAGTGACTGGTGGATGCCAGAAGCGGGAGAGCACAAATAGGACTATGCTTGTGACCACTGTGTTTACGCCTCACCATAAGATTGTGCGTCATACTTTAATATTTTTGGGTATAACTGTGGATTTTATATATTTTTTTTAGATTATATTATATGTCATAGATGAATGTAACAGAATAACTCGGTTATTACTATTATATTATCATTAGACATTTCCTCATTTTATTTATGATTCTGCTACTATACTCTGATTCCGCTGCTTATGTGGGTTTGTGATGTGAGATTGTGAAAATGTTAAGGTACTGCTATCAGATATCCTAGTAAGTTTGTAAGACAGGTACGTGTCTTACTCACACCGTCGGTATTCTTAATGGTAAGTTGGGTCTACTGGAATGGGGATTTGACAACTTGATATCAGAGCGTGAAGCTTTGCCTTAACTCACAATCTCGACCAAACAACAACTTGGGGAAATTCGGATATAAATAAAAATCTCATAACAACAATAATAGAATTTCACAATTAGGAGAAAAGCATAGCTGAAAAAGCCATTTTATTATATTAGAGAACTTAAATACACGGCTTACACTTTTCATAAGAAAATAAAGTACTAAAAGCAAGAAATCCTAACTAGCCTAAGTCTAAGAATTTAAACAACTGAAGCAATTAACATTAAATGAAAGTTCAACTAAAACTTAAAACATCAAGCTCAAATAAAACTTAGAAGGGAAATCCTAAAAAAAAAAAAAAACCTACAGTGGCAAACATGCCACTACTCTTATTGCTGCTGTTGCTGGTACTGTCCCTGGCCCTGGGCCTGGTTCGAACCATGCGTTCCTGGAGGAGGCACCGAAATATCAAGATAGAAGACCACCGCCTACATCTGTGCCTCTAGGGAGGCTACTCTATTGTCCATAAGACAATAGGTCCTATCTATATTGTTGAGCAGTCATCTATACTCCTCATCAGTGATGTGGTGGTGTCTAGGCGGGCCATAACATCATTGAGACCATAAGGCCTCGCACCCCTAGTGCCCTGAGAAGTAGAAGTAGCCATAGAACCCATAGTCTGGGGATCAGGTGGTGGAACCCCACCAACCCCAGCAGCTTCTCCTCCTGCACCACCAACACCTCTGGCATCGCCGCCAACGTCACCAGCACCGCCACCCTCTACCTCCATAGGCTGCACACCTGCCTTTGGTTCAGGTGTCACCCCTTATATCTATTGTCATTTTCCTCAGAGAATCTTGGTTGAAGTCTGTGACCTCTTCACCCAGGTGTGCCTCTCCCTCCAAGTCCACCCCAAAGCGGCGAAAGATGTCAGTTAGTATCCTCCCATAGCACAGGCTCCCCACTCGGTGATCCACCCCCTCAGACTGAATTACCATATTCCATGTTGGGAGGTAAGGAAGATGTATCTGTGCCCCCATGTACACATAGTAGGTCACATAGGCTTGCAGTGTAAATACCTCATCATAGTGTCCACAAGTGGAAAGGACATTCAACTGAACCGCATGACAGACGACCTTTGGAGTAGCAAAATAGTTGACTAAACGATTCCATCCCTTGGCCTCCTTAGTCAGCATGTCCTTTATCTTCTGAAAGGTATCAAGACTCTAGAATTCATATGCTGGAGTCCGAGGTGGGCAGTACACTAGGTTACCAACATTGCTGACCATCAGGATATTGGCCAATTGCCCCATTTCAAAGGAGATCTCCACCCCCTTCACATAAGAGGTGATCCACATATCTTCAGTACCACAGTTCATGCATTGTTGGTTGGAGTAGAATAACCTGACCAATGTAGGGTAGTAGTACTTGTTGAGTTTCAAGATGTGGTACCACCCAACTTCGTCAAATCGTTGGCAGAAACGGAATGCACAGAAGTCATTTCTCCTCACATAGACTCCCAGGTCCATATTATGGCACTCAAAGAGTTCCCAATGGTCTCGCTCAGCCATAGAGCGGAACAAGATTGGGTTGAATTGAGCGACGGTGTCTTGCTTCTCTTGTTCAACGGCACGCTGGGTACGTACACGGCATCCAGACATCGTTGCAATACGATTCCTAAGGATTAAGAATGAAAAACCTAGTTCAATGAATGAATGTAAAGTTCATAGAGAAGAAAATTACAAAACTAGGTTACATAGAGGAGAAACATACCTTTGGTGCGAATGCGGAGCCGAGCGATCGCGAAATAGCAAGAGAAAGGTGGGGAATGGGTTGAAAAATCCTCCTTGGCTGTTTCCATACCTTTTCCACAAGTTAGAATAGGGTTTTGTACAATAAAACCCAAACCCAAGCCTATTTATAGCCGTTTTGGAATCACAGGAAACAACCCACCGGAAACACTAGACTTGCTTCCGATGCCTGTTTTTGGTGAAATAAAAAGTCCCAGTTTGCTCTCTGTTTTACCCACTAGAAATAACACAGATATTTTCGATGGATTAAACCATATTTCGGTGAAAAGTCCCCTTGTTTCCGATGGACTAATTTTGAAAATAAATTATTTTATTTTTCAAATCTAATTTTTATTTTTGTTACTTTAATGGTGTGCCCATTTGGGATACGTGCGCGATCGGATCCTAATATGTGTGGACCCCACTTATGCATGCCCCAACCCTAATTTTTTCCTATCATATATGTGTGGGACTCACTATGTATGCATGTGTTCTAATAACATGCAATCTTGTATATGCATATGCACTAATTGGATCCTCCACAGGAGTCATGTCATGCTAGAACACTGATCCCGATCCCCATCACACCCGTCACCTCCCGCTTCCCCTACACGGAATCAAGGTAGACCCCGTAATGCACCCCTGGCTCTGCCGATACTTACAACCCCGGATGTGGCATCCATCATGGATAACGTGATATGAGGAGTTGAGGAAAGGCAAAACCAGTTTATGGCCGGGATCGATAATAGGATCCAAGTGGTAATGGAAGCCCGTAATGCACCGCTTGCACTTCCTACTCCATCAGCACCCATTCCAAAACCCATTGGATCGGCTACCCTTCAAACATCATTTGGGGCACAAGTGCATGGGCAAGGGCATCAAAATGTGCATGGGCATGTGCAAGACCCAATATCGGATCAAGCCTAGGCATATATAGAGGGCTGGATAAACTTGACGAAAATGATGGAGAAGTTTCAATGGCTTAGCCCCCATGCTTCTCAAAGGTGTGCCAAGACCCATTGTATCCATCAAGATAGATTGGTGGAATGGAGAAAGTTTTTAGACTGATGGGCTACACTGATGAATAGAAAATTTTGTGTTCGGGCTATCAGTTGCAAAACGAGGCAGATGATTGGTGGATTGCCATCGAGCCTATTCTAAGGGCTAATAATCCGAACCCTACTTGGGTAGACTTCAAAGTGGCCTTTTTTGAGAACTACTTTCTAAAAAGCTTTCGAGATAGGAGAGAGAGTGAGTTCTGTCAATTGGTTTAAGGTACCTGGTCTGTGCTCGAGTACTAGCAACGTTTTGAGGAGCTATTCCATTTCGCTCTTAAGCATCTTAGAGGTGATAAAGCCAAAGCAAAGAAATTTGAGAAAGGGTTGAAGGCAGGTATTGGGCCAACCATTGTTGGGTTGAAATTGTAGACTTATACCGAGGTGGTCCAAGTGGCCAAGTCTATTGAAGACCGACATAGAGATAATTTCACGGCCCAGCAAGCAATGGGAAAGAGGCCAATGGGATCTACTGATTCTAGGGGAGGTAGCAAGCCTTTCTGAATGCCTTATATCAACCCAACTTCAGTGCAATTTAAGAAGCCTGAAGCTAGTCAAACTTCCCAGTCCTCCTGATCTAGTGTTGTGTCTCAGTCTTTGGGATCGAGCCTGAAGTGCTTTCATTGTGATCAGTTAGGTTATATGGTGAGGAAATGCCCCTACCGAAAGCCAGGTGATGCACCATACACTATGCTATCTAGGCCCTAGCAGACAAATGTGGCCCCTAGACCAGCATAGCCCCCACAAGGCCAAAGGCCATAGGGCAGAGTATTTGCTATGATTGCAGAGGAAGCCGAGGCTACACCTAGTGTAGTGACAGGTACATTATTGATATCATTATTGTCTGCACATATGTTATTTGACTTAGGAGCCTCACATTTGTTCGTGTTACCGGCATTTGCTAAGAAGACAAGAATTTCACCCAAGGAATTGACTCAATTTTTGGCTGTGAGTACCCCTACAGGAAGCGTAGTAGGTCTGAACGATGTGTATGAGCCTTGTCCAGTGACCATAGGTGAATATGAGTTGAATGCTCACTTGATCGAGTTGGATATGACCGACTTCGACGTGATTTTAGGAATGGACTGGTTGTTCGCATACAGAGATAGTGTGCTATATGTAGAGAAGACTATCATTTTCAGACCTCGTGATGATGATGAGTTTGTATTCCAAGGGGATAAGTCCAAGAAACCCAAGAAGGTTATCATATCCGTGCTCCAGATGAAGAAGCTACTAGATAAGGGATGTCAAGGCTACTTAGCATTTGTGATGGATACTAAGATAGAGTTTAGGCCATTGACTGAGATTGATGCGGTGAGGGAATTTCTCAATGTATTCCCAGATGATTTGACATGTTTGCTTTCGGATTGAGAAATAGAGTTTACTATAGACCTACTCCCCGGCTCAGCACCAATGTCAAAAGCCCCTTACCACATAGCCCCATAGAGTTGAAGGAATTACAGGTGCAACTTTAGGACCTTTTGAAGAAGGGATTGATTAGACCTGGTGTGTCTCCATAGGGAGCACTGGTATTGTTCGTCAAGAAGACAGGAGTATGAGGTTGTGCATTGATTACCATGAGCTTAATAAGCTAACCATCTAGAACCGATATCCTTTGCCAAGGATAGATGATCTATTTGATCAGTTGCAAGGTGCCAAGGTATTCTCCAAGATTGACCTTAGATCGGGCTACCACCAGCTCAGAATCAAGGACAGTGATGTTAGTCAGACAGCCTTCAGATCAAGGTATGGACATTATGAGTTCTTGATGATCTCATTTGGGTTGACTAATGCATCGGTTGCATTTATGGATTTGATGAATCGAGTATTCCAAGATGTCTTAGACAAGTTTGTGATTATGTTCATAGATGACATTTTGGTCTACTCCAAGAGTGCAGAGGAACATGCGGTTCATCTGAGGTTGGTGTTGCAACAGCTGAGGGAGATGCAACTCTATGCCAAGTTCAGTAAGTTCGAGTTTTGGTAATCACAGGTGGCATTCCTAGACCACATTGTTTCAGATAAGGGTATAGAGGTTGACCCAGGCAAGGTGAAGGCAGTTCTAGAGTGGGTGACTCCTAAGAGTGTAGCAGACATACGTAGTTTTCTGAGATTGGTCGGATACTACAGGAGGTTTGTCGAAAACTTCTCTCATATTGCTACCCCGATGACCCGACTCACACAGAAGGGTGTGAAATTCAAGTGGTCGGATGCTTGTGAACAGAGCTTCAAGGAGCTAAGGCAAAGGTTGGTATAGTTTTGACTATCCCAACTGGTACAGGTGGTATGGTTGTGTATAGTGATGCCTCCAAGCAGGGATTGGGTTGTGTATTAATGCAGCATGGGAAAGTCATTGCTTATGCATTCCATCAGTTAAAGAATTATGAGAAGAACTACCCCACCCATGATTTAGAGTTGGCAGCCATGATTTTTGCACTGAAAATCTAGAGACACTACCTGTATGGTGAGAAGAGTGAGATCTTCAGTGACCACAAGATCCTCAAGTACTTCACCTAAAAGGAGCTCAACATGAGACAGAGGTGTTGATTAGAATTGATGAAGGACTATGATTGTACTATCCACTATCATCCAGGAAAGGCCAATGTGGTAGCAGATGCACTTAGCCAGAAATCTCAGTCACTGACTCTTGCATCACTGACCACCAATGAGCATCTTATAGAGGGGGCCAGGAAACTAGACTTGGAGCTATTAGTAGAAGGTATCACTTTGTCACTATCAGCATTAGAGGTACAACCTATTCTGGTGGATAGGATCACTGCAGCTCAAGTTACTGATGTGGAGTTGCAGAAGCTGATAGTAGAATGCCAGGAAGGAACCCAAAAGGACTTGGATTTCTCTATAACTGAAAACAGGATTCTCAAGTTCGAAGGGAGGTTATATGTGCTTAGTGATAGTGATTTGAGAGATACAGTTTTGCGAGAGGCACATAGCTCTCCATACTCCATTCACCCCATCAGCACTAAAATGTATAAGGACCTCAAAGGCTCCTACTAGTGGAAAGGAATGAAAAATGATGTGGCCAGGCATATGTCTAGATGCCTCACATGCCAGCAACTCAAAGCTAAAAGACAAAGGCCCCATGGGTTATTACAATCCCTACCTATTCCAAAGTGAAAATGGGAGAATATTACCATGGAATTTGTCACAAGCCTACCCCGCACACAAAAGAATATTGATGCCATTTGGGTAGTTGTGGACTGCTTGACTAAAGCAGCTCACTTTATCCCAATCAGAATTACATTTTCTATGGACAAGTTGGCCAAACTATATGGTGATAACATCATTAGATTGCATGGTGTGCCAGTTAGTATCATCTCTGATCGAGATCCCAGGTTCACTTCTAAGTTCTGGACATGTGTAAAGAAAGCTATGGGCACACAACTAAATTTTAGTATAGCCTTGCACCCTCAGACCGATGGTCAGTCAGAAAGGACTATCCAGACATTGGAGGACCTACTCTGAGCTTGTGCCTTGGATATGAGTTATAGTTGGGATGAGCACATTTCCCTTATTGAGTTCTCCTACAACAACAGTTATCAGGCCACCATCAGGATGTCCCCATTTGAGGCATAGTATGATAGGAAGTTTCGGACTCCACTCTATTGGGATGAGGTTAGTGAACGACATATTTTGGGTCCAAACTTGATACAGGCTACTAGTGAGAAGGTGAATGTGATCAGAGAAATGATCAAAGTAGCTCAGTCCAGGTAGAAAAACAACGCAGATGTTAGGAGAAAACATTTGGTGTTCTTACAGATCTCCCCAGTTAAAGGGGTGATGCGGTTCGGCAAGAAGGGAAAGCTAAGTCCAAGGTTTATGAGACCGTATGGTGTATTGGAGAGGATCAGACTGGTAGCTTATCGGATAGCTCTACCACTGAATTTGGAGGGAACACATGATGTCTTCTATGTATTTATGTTGAGGAAGTACATTCTCGACCCTACTCACGTCTTAACTTACATACCCTGTGAGTTGGACGAGGATTTTACATATGTTGAATATCCAGAGAAGATTGTTGATCAAAAAGAGCATGTTCTCCGCAACCACACTGTTTCCCTGGTCAAGGTGAAATAGATGAACCACCACGAACAAGAAGCATCTTGGGAGCAAGAAGATGAGATCTTGAAGCAGCATCCTGGATTGTTTGATTTATCAAGTATGTTTAATTTCGAGGATAAAATTCTTGTAAGGTAGGGGGAATGTTACACCCGTGCCTTGACTCGGTCTAATTTGAACTATTGTGATAGGTCTCGGATCGAAGGTCGAAAGCATGACTGGGTTTTGGCTCATGGCCGCCCATTTCCGAAGGGGGAGAGATGACCCCAAGTATTCGTGCATCGCATAGGGGATTCGTACCTTTCGATCCCAGATGGTAAGTGACCCGACCCCTCAAATATGAATCCCAGCACGTATCGGTGTTGTCAAAAGGCCTTGAGCATGGCCAAGGGCAACCACCTATGCAAGACCAGCTATAGGACAACAAGCAGTCAAGACAGATTTGATGTGTTGACCATCAAAAATATGCCACCGAATCCACTGGGCTTGAATCCGGTGGGCTGTTTTCGGTGAGTATAACAGGCTACTATCATGGTGTCAATGCCTGTGGGTCCTGCCACTCGCATCGTAAACAATCGCAGATGATCCCAAATCATCCCCCACATTTTCCTCGTGATGTGAATTCATTTTGGACCTAAGTGGTCGGGTTCTCGAGCTCTGAAAGTCGTATTAATCCGATCAGTCCGAACAAGGTCCAACCAAACGGACCCTAAGGTCCACTTTAACTCATAAGTTAGAAAGAAGGAATTCATTTCCTCATTTCTTCTTTGCCCAAACATAAGAGAGGAGAGGAACGAAGAAGAAGAAGAAGGGGGAAGGGGTTTTACCTTGGTGCCAGCTGCCGCCTAGTCATCGAAATCTCTGTCGGAGGTAAGTACAACCTCCCATACCACTCTCTCTCTTCATTTTGACCTAGACAAAACTAGGAATGGATGAAATCTTAGTGTACAAACCATGTTGAGGTTGTAGAATGCATGTTCTACCCTTCTGATGTTGTTACCGAGCTCGAACCAAACCCGGTAAGCTCTGACAACAAGTATTACCAAATGAGCAACTAGGGTTTTGATCATTTGATCGATGTATCTCCCAAATGGTTCTGTGGAATCAGGATTTTATTGGCTTAGAATGATGCTAGGAACATCCCTTACAAACTCCACAGAACAAATCCTAACAATTGGGCCTGAGCTAGAAAACCCCAAAATGGGTGGATTGTTCTGAACCACCACCGAAAACAGCCCATCGGATCCACTGGGTTTGCTTTCGGTGGCATATTTCCAGTGGATCACAAAGGCTTGTGAACTCTTTGTCACCACCACTGGAAATAGCACTATATTTTCGATGGAAATATCCTGTTTCCTGTGGGTGTTTCCGGTGACATTACTGTCATAGGGAAACCCTGACTATACCTTTTTGGGGTGACCCAAGTGGGTCCCTCCCAATATTCCTGACACATATTGATGTTTGGTTTCCTTTGTGTCTAGGACAGTGATGCACACGAATCCTGAAATCAAAATTGAGTTGGTCGATCGGTGGCCATACTTGAACCTTAACACACTCAAACATAAACCAGGTGAGGGATGGACTATGTTTATTTTAGAGTGTTTATTATTATTAAATTTCTCACATGCTTAGAATTATATGTTTAATTGTAATTGCTCAAATATGATGATGATATGTTACATTTGTCATTTTACGATTATGATATGAATTGTATGGAGATGTATGATGGGATCCAGTGTAGCCAAGGTGGTACCAGTACCGTGATCGCCATGTGTTTGGTTGTGTGTGAGATGGAATCCAACGTGGCTGAGGTGGTACTAGTGTCGTGATTACTATATGTATGTTGCATTCATGCATTGATTATGTGCATTAGATTTAGTTGTAGTCACGAGTTACACTTTTTGGCCAAGGTCTAGCTGGTATCGTGTACCCCGGGACTGCATTTGGAAATGGATGCCCTTCATGGCCGATGATTGGTACCGGTGTCGCGTAGTCCATACTCAACTGTGATATATATGCTAGATTAGGTAAACGGTCTCAGGTTTCACTTTGTGGCCAAGGTCTCACTGGTATCATGTACCCGGGACTGTATTTGGAGATGGATTACATTTTGTGGTTGAGGTCTTACCGGTATCGTGTAATTTATATTAACTATATCACTATGAAGGCATGTAGCATATATGTGGTTAGGTATCACTCTCTATGCTACGAACTCTCACCAACAGGGGTTGAGGTGTTAGATAAACCATTGTGGTATGTTCGATGTGCCTTTCTGGAATGCCACACCCGTGATATGATGTAATTGTTACCGGAGGCAGAAACCTGTCCGGTGTGGCCGATGATGTACCGGTGCCATGACTACTTAGAGGGGGTTATCAGGGTTTGCTGGGTGACCCATGGACGCATACGAGGACCGACAAGCTTTCACGGTTAGGGTTTGTATCCTTGCGAAGTCGATGGCAGTTCCGAGACGAAGGATACAACATAATGTGCCGTAGTAGCATTCACCAGATTTAGTTTGTATTATTAGGTGGATAATAAATAAATGAACTTCATCATGAGCATCATGGACTATGTATTTAATTTCTGTAGTCATGCATCATAAATTATTACTACTATTGTCTTGCTTGGATGTGCTTGACCCCACCCCTCACTGAGCATGTTGGAAAACTCACCCCACGTATATGCCTTTTTTTAGATGATGATGCAAGTACTGTGATGCCGATGGTGGGTGACCTAGTATCTTCAGGGTCAGAGTATGGTGTGAATGACTGGTGGATGCCAGAAGCGGGAGTGCACGATCAAGACTATGCTTGCGACCATTGTGCTTACGCCACATTATGAGATTGTACCTCATACTTTGATATTTTTTGGTATAACTGTGGATTTTATATTTTTTTTTGAGATTATATTATATGTCATGGATGAATGTAATAGAATAACTCGGTTATTGCTATTATATTATCATTAAACATTTTTTTCATTTGATTTATGATTTCGCTACTATACTCTGATTCCGTAGCTTATGTGGGTTTGTGATGTGAAATTGTGAAAATGTTAAGGTACTGCTATCAGAGATCCTGGTAGGTTTGTAAGATAAGTACATGTCTTACTCACGCGCCGGTATTCCTAATGGTAAGTTGGGTCTATTGGAATAGGGGTGTGATACTACCTGTTCAAAGTCATTGGTAGAGACACCCTAAGGGGAAGATGCAGAAATTAAGTGTAGCTTCCTATCATTGGAATTGAATCAACTAATCTTGGAAGTGGTACAATTAGAGTGCCAAAACAGACAGTTCGGACGGGTGGTTGCTTAGGTATTAATATAGGCAAAAGTGGTGCATCCAACATCGGGTCAAGTGGAGATGGTAATGGCACAATTGGTTGGTTAAATTCAAGTCCTAATGAGAAAGGAAAATCTTTTGTAGAGGTGGTAGAGGAGGAAAATGATGTGATTATTACGTATTTAAGTGGATTTGAATCTAGTATGTCTGACTCGGACGATGAAGAATGAAAAATTCAAAGTGATGATGGGTTTGAAGAATATAACAGTAAGAGTGGCAATGAAAATGGGATGCATGTAGAAGATGGGGATGATTCTGAAGGTGATGAAGCAACTATTGGAACTGATGACTTATCATATTACAATTCTGATGAGTTCCATGCACCACAGGTTTGTAGGGTAAGAAGTATGGTTGATGATAAAGGAAAAGTAAAATTAGAAGATGATATGATATTAGATGATGTTGACCATTTTAAGAATGAATTGAAAGATTATGCAATCCAAGAGGGTTTTCAACTTCGAAGAATCAAGAATGAGAGGACAAGGGTAACTGTTATTTGTGCTGAGGATGGTTGTGAGTGGAAAATTCATGCTTCATCGACTGAAGATAAAATCACTTTTATGATCAAGTCTTATAATCCATTGCATACTTGTTCTCAGAGAAAGGACAAAAACCTAGATGCAACATCGGATAGCTAACAAACTTAGTCCACAACTCAAAGCATATCCTGAGCTCTCTACTAAGAGTATGAGAGCCATGTTGTGGAAGAAGTATAAGCTTCAACTAAGTTAAATGCAAATTTGGAGGGCACGTCTTCTTGCCAAAGAAACAAATGAGGATAACCATACCAAGTTGTATACCAAGCTTCCAAGGTTTGGAGATATGGTTAGACAAACAAATCCAGGTTCAATGTTTAAGCTCCAATTCATTTCAAGAAATAACATGGCGGACAGTCTAGTTTTTAAAAGATGCTTTGTTTGTTATGAAGCCAGTAAAGTTGGGTTTCTTAATGGTTGTAGACCATTTATTGGGTTGGATGAATGCCATTTGAAGGGATTCTATTGTCAGCTATTTCTGTAGATGGAAACAATTGAATATTTCTACTTGCCTTCGCTGTTGTGGAATCACCTCCACAATCTGTAAACTGCATTGCATTCTACATCAGATGACATGGGGTACTTAACTTTCATGTTAGATAAGCAAAAGATGTGTTTGATTCTCCTTTTTATCCATTTATTCTTTTATCCTTTTTTTTTTTCACTTGTTGAAATGATATTTTTTTCCCTTCTAATGGGGTGTGTAGGGGTTAATTGATGCAGTAAAAGAGGTTTTCCTTGAATCACATACAAGGCATTGGAGTAGGCATTTGTATGCAAACTTCAAGCAACAATTTCGAGGGGAGAAGCTGAAAGCATTATTTTGGATGCATCTAGGGCTTACAGAGAAATTGAGTAGATGGAGGCAATGGCTGAGATGAAGGGCATAAATCATAAAGCATATGATTGGCTTATTAACAATCATCCAAATTCATGGTCAAGATAGGCATTTGATCACCGAGCAAAAGGTGATCACATAACCAACAATATGATAGAGTTTTTCACCAATTGGGTACGCCTGTATAGAGACAAACCCATTCTATATTTGATTGATCAAGTGCGGATAAGCTTGATGGATAAATTACATAAGAGGTTTGAGCAAACATATTCTTACAAGGGGAGTTTGACACCAAAGATTAAAAGGAGATTGGATTTTATCCATCAACAGTCAAGATCTTGTGTGGCCATAACTGCATGTTATAATGAATTTGATGTGAACAATGGCACATTAAGATTTATGGCGAACTTGAATACTAGGAAATGTGGGTGTCAAGTATGGGAGGCTACTGGGCTGCCATGTAGACATGCAGCTTACTGTATTACATATAAGAGGGAAATACTATCACATTAGTGTGACAATTTTTACTCCCTAGGGAAATATCTACAAGCCTATGAGAACATGATACACCCACTTCCTAATTTATCAGAGTCGGAAGAAACAAGTAGTATGGGTTTGGTGGAGCCTCCACCTCTGAGAAGGCAACCAGGTAGACCCCACAAGGTTAGAAAAAGGGAGGATGGTGAACTAGCTGCGGGTGAGTATAGACAAAGGTCTACATCAGTAAGATGTGATAGGTGTAAGCTTGAGGGTCATAACAAGAGAACATGTGAGGGTGGTAAAATTAGGAGAAAAAGGGCAAGATCAAGTAATACTGTGAAGTAAATAGGATTCATTCTCTAAAACCCTTTATGTTATCAATCCTAATTTTTTTTAGATATATGTTATATTTTCATAATATCAATAATTTTTTGATTGTTCTAAAGGCTTGTGTAGCAGAGTCGAAATGTGGGGGTTAGTTAGACTGGTGTCAATATTTCTTAGCGAACTAGATCACATAAAGCATCAACTACATTGAATGATAGTGTTCAAGTAAGGAAAAGAGTGAAAGCGGCAGCAACTCAGGCAAGAAGACATGAAAAGGAGGCAATGCAGAAGCAAAACAAGGACTGAGTTTGGATAAAGGGGAATTTTGAGTTATGACACAATAAATTTTTTTTTTTTTGGGAAATGAAATTTACTATTTGTAATGAATTTTTAGAGAAAATGTGGGTTGATGGTATTGTTTTGTATATGGATGGACTTGTATATTAGTTGGATGGACAGGTTTTACTTCTTTATGTCAGATTGGGATGTGATCCACTTTGTCCGAGTTTTGGATGTCGAATGATCATTACTAGGCTGGACAAGTTTTACTTCTCTATGTAATTGGGATGTGATACAGGTCTTTTGATTTTCATTTGGATGTGGAATGGATAGATTTTACTTCCTTGATTTGGTGGGATGTGATAATTTTTTATTTTCATTTGGATGCAGAATGGACAGGTTTTACTTCCTTAATTTGATGGGATGTGTGAATAGCTATTACTTGTATATGTAAGTGGAATGTATATACCCCGCCGAACTTGCACAATGGGATGTTCTAACCATAGGTGGCCATAAGTGGAGTTACCCAGAATCATTCTTTTGGTCCAATGCAGGTATTAACATGTAACAATCCAGAAAACATATCTTATCTAAATTAATTATTACAATCCAGGCACTACCAAATGATAATGAATACAATATCATCACAATGACATCAGTCTTTCTTTTCCAAAAATTCCAACTCTCCTAACAAAGTTCACTCTACACTTTTGTTTAAGTCAAGTTTCTGTGTCAAGAACGTCTCTCAATATCCTCGTATGGTCTTCCGATTCTTTAATTGCACCATTCAAATATCCTTTGATATAGTTTGATGAAGGGGAAGGAGATGATGAAGTTGGTGTTTCCGAACAATGGGACCGAGGTGGAGTCTGATAACTATTACAACTTAGACTTGAATTTGGTATCCATTCGAATATTCCACAACCTTTGTTTTCAACTTGTAAGGCAACTATAACCATCTAATAAAAAATTAAGAAAATAAATATTCGAATGTTAAATATCCTAAAAAAAAATTAAGAAACTCATACCCTAGTTGATTGTGGACAATACAAAAAATATCGACCATAATTCGCACTTGTCTTCATAGTTCTGACTTTACATTGACCTTTTCCACACTCACAAATCCTAAGTTAGTCAACCCACATGAAGAAGGGGCAATTCATTGGACATTTGAAAATTTTTTTGTAACATGCGACGTTGACTTACAAGTGAAAATTGAACAATCCTTACCAAACAAATCACATTTAGCAATGGCACAACTGGACATATTCAATGTCATTTGTACATTAACACTGTAAGTTCCCATTTCACACCCAAAATCCAAATACATCTAGAGGTCCCATATATCAAGTCTTTCCAACTTAGAACATGTAAAATTACAGATTTTGTGCTGTTGTTTTTGAGTGAAATGGAATAATGTTATCATTTTTATAATATTCAAAGGAAATAAGTTAAACTGGATCACAGAACAACAAAGAAGACTTTAAACAGTCCAAGATATTGATTCTAACGTATAAAAAAATATGAAAATCGTATTTGTAATGTAGAAATTGAGCCCAGTATAGCCCAGTCTATCCAATCGGTGATCCTACCACCAAGCAAATTGAGGAAGGCGCCTCTACATCACACTAGTTTAAGTTGAATTGTTTGCAATCATCAGGTAAGTTCATTATAATCACACTATAGACTATTATAAGAAACTCAAATAGTTACGCTAGAGAATATAGACACCCTCTTCTTAAATAAAATAAAATAAAAAAAGAAAAAAAAGAAGCTCATTTTTAAAAATAAATAAATTTTTTTTTTCAGAATTCTGAATTTGTTTCTATGTAAGAATTAAATGGTTCATGGGTGGCTCACCGATCACAGAATCTATGGCCGGGGACTTACTTTTGCCTTGTAACAGGTTCGGATAGGGGAGAAATTTTATGAAGATGTAACAGGTTGGAATAGGGGAGAAACTTTATGAAGATGTTAAACTTAAAGAGTCTTCTACATACAAGTAGATTTATAGTTCAAACAGAGTTGACAAACAAGTATTGAGAGGATGCAAACTGATGCATGGAGTACAAATGGGTGCATACCTCTATATATGAGGATGTACAATTGAACTTAACTTTGAAATATAACATGTGGCAAATTCATTCCATACCTAGATATAAAATGTTTGAAATTACCATCATAGTTTCAGACTCCGTTTGGTAACATTTTTTTTTATCATAACCATTTTTTTTGTTCTGTTTCTGTCTTGGAACATAGTTTTTTTTACCTCTAAAGGGTGTTTGGTAAACCTGTTTCAGAACTGAGATCAAATGATAAAATCAATTCTGTTAATTGCTAACGGAAAGCGTTAATTGATCAAATGATGAAGATCAAACACTTCCCCTTTAGTCTGCAATTAGGGCTTGTGAAAAAAATGAAAAAAATTAGGGATCTTAACAACAAGCATGTAGAAGACAAAGAATAGTTGTAGGGATGAAGAAGACTGAAGGAGAAGAATATACTTACTTAAGAGATCGTCTTCAACGATCTGAAGGCGAGGTTCAGCTTTGGCTGTCTTTAGCGATTTACATCAAGGATTCAGGTGCGGCTGTATTTAACAATTCTTGGCAAGGTTCAGCTTCTTGTTTCTCTTCCTCTACTTTGTAGAGCTAGGGTTTGAAGTAAGCTTACGTTGAGCTTGAGGTTGAAGATAAGTAGAGGCAGCCTTTCTTCAGCCGAGTGAAGAAAGAGGAGAGTGACCTAGGGCATGTTTGTTGGGAACACTTTCTACTTTTCCCCCTCTATTGTTTCACTTGAAATGTATTGGATGTGAAAAAACATGGTTTGACATGTTTCTCAAAAACCATTTTAATTGGTAATGGCCAGTTTGTTTTCTAGAATGGAAAAACGGACCGGCGTTACCAAAATCTAGGTTCCATTTTTTTGTTGTGATGGCATAGAAAAACATCAAAACAATTTTTTGGAGTCAAACCAAACACAACCTTAGTTTACTATATTGGATCCAGTATTGGTCATGGTTGGTATAGATACTTATTAGATAGCATCAACTAAGGGTGTTAATTGGTTCGGTTTCGGTTTAAACGGTGCGGATCGGTTTGGTTTACATTTATTTGACTAAAATCATAATTGCACTATTTACTAAATGGTTCCACTTTCTGAAACCGTGACCATTTAGTAAACGGTTTTGGTTTCCACGGTTTCTAAACGATATCGCTTTCACGGTTTTAAACGGTTTCGATTTCAGTTTATTTCATACGGTTTGTAAAACGGTTCACAATCGGTTTGTTATAACTTGCAACCATCTCTGAACTGAAGATCATAAGCTTATCAAAAAATAATTGGCAACCACAAATAAGATTCTATATTAACGATGGAATGTCTTAATTTGATAATCTAGTGCTATTTATTTGCATGGCCCTTCTTAAACATTTAGAACTAATATCATACAACATCCAAATCCAGCCTTCTACGCATAAAATATTAAAATGACAAGTGGTTCAGCCAAAACATCCCATCTATGATAACATAATAATATAGTAACATATATGGATTACAAGTTCATGATTTAAAGCCTAAACTTGAATTGAATTGCAATAAATCATACCAAAGCAGGATGGGCACTTAATTTAATTGTTAATTGTTATACGAATTACTGCCCCTTCTTTATTTAATTTTTATACGGATTAATCGGATCGGATTAAACAGTTTAAACGGTTTTAAACGGTTCGGTTTAAACGGTTTCAATTCAGTTTGAAATCAACGGGTTCTGTGGTTAAAACCGACCCGACCTGTTTAGCTAATCAGCCTAAAACTTGAAACCATAACCGCACCATTTACTAAACGATTTTGCGGTTTCGATGTAAACGGATCTATTCGATTTCGGTAAACGGTTTCGGTTACAAATTCACATCCTTAGCATCAGCCCATATTGATTGCAAATTTAAAGAAGAAAAAAAGATGACATTTTTTTCCTGATGCTAATGATACGTAACAGTATCTTATCGATATTGATTACTGCCAATACTATTACACCAGCTTATCCGATATCAATACCTAAAACTATGATTTACATTATTCTTCCAAATGGCAAAAATTGTTGTATTTGTCCATGGATTTTGTGGTTGATGTTGATCCGTTAAGAAGCAACATATTGATAAGTTGGGCGTAGCAGAAATGAGATGCCAAGATGGATGTGTGGGAAAACTAGGAGGGATAAGGTAAGGAATGAACAAATTAGAGCAGATTTGGGGTGGTTTCCCCAATTCTTGACAAGCTTCGAGAATATCATTTGAGGTTATCATGAAGGGCATCGGATTCACGGGGTAAGGAGGAGTGATTTGATTTAGATAAAAAGACCCAAAAGAGCTAAAAGTAGGCTAAAAGTGGCTATTACCCACGTGCCTTAACCCGATAAAATTTGAACTTTTGTGATAGGTCTTGGGCTGGATGTAGAAAGTACCAACGACTTTTGGTTTGCAGCAGCCCATTGTCAAAGAGGAAGGAATAACCTACTTGGCCATGCAATTCATGCCTATCACGCTGGAGATGATTTAGACCTTCTGACCATAAGCGGTAAGTGAACTAACACCTCCCCACTTGAGTCCCCGCACGTAGTAGAAGTTGCTGGGAAGACCTTGTGCACATCCTAGGAAAACCTCCTAGTGAATGGCCAAAGGTGGAAAGAAGGCTGTCAAAGTAAAGCAATGAAATGGCCACCGGAAACAATCGCCTGATTTCGATGACCTCAATCTAGTGGTACTTGTTGTGCTAAAATGGCTTCGATGCTCGTGGGTCTTGTTTCTCACGACATGGCTAGCTCCGACTAACCTCTCATACTACCTTGCACCCTTTCCCATGGCTTGTACATCATAAAAGTCTAAGGAGGTGGTCCCACATATCCTGACCGACAACTTAACTCGAATTGATCCCGGATAGGTGTCCAGCCAAATGGACCCTAAGGTCTTTACCTTCTATATATAGGAGAAGTGAGTTCATTTTCTCACTTCTCATTTGCCCAAAACAAGGAAGAGGGAGAGAAGTGAGGAAAATGAGAGGAAAAGGGAAAAGAAGAAGGAGAAGGAGGGAAGCTCTCGACTATGCACTTGCTTGTCAGTTGCTGCCGAAGGTAGGCAATTCCTTCTCCAAACCCTCTTTCTCTTCATTTTGGGTTTTTGAACTTGATTAAATTGGGGAATCGCCAGGTTGGAAGTGTAAGCCTAGGCCCCGGTGCTTTCCGCTTGTCGGGATAGTGTGCATTACACTTCCCTGTGTGTTTGCCAAGCTCAAACCAAGCCGATCGAGCTCCAACATCATTTTGACCAAATAGAGAGTTTATGGTTTTGATGAGCACATTTATGTGTGAAATCTTAGATAGTAAATCATGAATTTTACATATTTAGAATGGAGCTATTTTGGGTTTTACTCTCTTTTTGCAGGTTTTATAATTTTAAAACCTTAAGGACTATCAGGCATTGTATTTTTAATTTTACACATAAAGAGGTCCCGTTTCTTTTCATGGCTGTAAAGAGGACAAAATTATGAATAAGATGGATGTGTTGCATTAAAAGTGCACAATCATTTGGACAACCGTGCATACAGATTATTTTTTTCAGGCCAGAAAAAGAATAATAGACCAGAACTTAACCGAGATGCAGGATAGCCCTTCTGCAGTTGTCCCAAGGAAATATTCTAGATGTCAACAAGATGGAGGGACCCATATGGATAGTTGGACACACTCTCTCTCCTCCCCTCATGCGTTGAAAATTTTCTCTCTCCTATTTTTTAGGAGATTTGTTGAAGATCTCCTACTTTCCACTCACTTAAAGCACAAGGGGGCATGGATGAAAATTCCAAATCAATTAGCAGATTGTCCAAATTGGTCAAAGTAAGTATAGAAAATTCAGCCAAGAGGGTTGTGCGCAAGTTTGAAGAAGAGAGAGACAAAATAGGAAAAAAAAAAAAAAAAAGACAAGAAAATAAGAATCTTTCCTATTTTTTCTCCATTCTCTCCCCTCCACCTCACAAATTGCCCAAGGGATCCACCCTTGGGCGTTCTCCTCTTTCTTTCCCCTATTTTCTCTCCTTTTTCTCTTTTTTTCTCCTATTTTTCACCTTATCAACAAAAATCTCAAAAAAAATCTTCTAAATTAGGAAACCCAATTCACTCTTTTTTTCCCCTTACTTTCTCTCTTTCTCTCTTTCTCTCTTTCTCTCTTTCTCTCTTTCTTCTCTCCTCTCCCTTATCCCCTATCCCCTATAAAAAAGAAATCGTGTAAGAGGGGAGGGCGTTCTCCTTTTCTCCAAATTTTTGGGCGCACTTCTCTTTTTCTCTAGGGTTTTCTTCTCTAGTTTCTTCTCTTTAGTTCTTCTTCTTAGTTTTTTTTATGCAAGCACTTTTGTAATCTTTCTTTTTTATTATTATTAATGCAAGTCTTTGTTTATGCTATTCAAGTTTTTATTATTTATGCAATTGAAGTTGTAATAATTTTAATTTACTAGTTCTAAGCTTAGTTCTAAGTGAGAAGAACCAAGTGTGGAGCTTCTCTTTTTAAGTTTAGATTTGTTTTCTCCAGGCCTAGCAATTTCAGATTTGATTTATTCCAGATTTGGTTTTTGGGACTGGTAGTATTTCAAATCTCAACCAAGTTTTCAAGTTCGAGTATTGAAGTTCAGGTTGGCAGGCTTCTTCATAAGTCTTCTCACCCCCCTCTCATTCCCTCTTCTTGCTACCCATTCATTCTTAATTTAGGACTTAAATTTTAGTTTTTTACTTTGATGCTTTTTCTTTCCCCCAATGTCCTTGGCTAGATACATGTGTTGGCTTTGCCCCACTCTAGCTATGGAACCATCATTTATTGCTTTTAATTTCAGTTATTTACTTTCAAGTCATTTACTTTACCTCTCTTCCCCTAAAGCTAAGTAGAGCAGTCCTTGTAAAAGTAACTCTCTGGTGGAAGCTTGCATTATTTGCAGTGCATCTCTCAAGCTAAGTAGAGAAACCTATTTGTGTGCTTCTCTCTGGCTTTGTCCGCTTTATTTGCACTTTTATTTACTTTTCAGCACTTTTTATTTCAGCATTTTTACTTTCAATTATTTGATTTTTAATTGCATGGTTTGAGTATTTAAATTCCTAGATGACGAATGGTTAGGGTTAGATGTGAATGGTTTGGTCGTTCAATTTTTATTACAATTTCAAATTCAATTTTCCTAGATGTGTTAGTTATGATGCTTTTAGATGCATTTGTGTTAGGACGGTAGTTAGAAGTAGATCACCATAATCAATCGTTACATTTTCGCATTACTAAAAGAAGCTAAAAATAAAGTAGCTGCTCCTTGTGTTCGACCTGTTAGTTACACTGATCCGTACACTTGCAGTTACTTTTAAAATTCAAACAGGTTTTGATCGTTCATTCGTTGTATCTCCTAAATGGCTCAGTGGAAATATAATTTTCTCGGCTTAAATGAGAGGTGGGAAGACACCCTTCGATCTCTACAGAACAAATCCTGAAAATCGGGCCCGAGCTAGCGTAATCCAAAAAAGGTGGTGTGTTTCTGGGTTTAGCATCGGAAACACAAGGGTGTGGGTGACTTATTTCCAGTGAACCTTGAAACTTTATTTGGCCACTGTTCATGCCACAAGAAACAATAGGGCTGGATCCGATGACTCCAACCTTGGATCCAGTGACTTGCCAACCTTGGATCCGGTGACTTGTTTTGGTGACATGTACTGAACTATCAAAATTGACTGTTCTTGTATCTTCTGGGCAGACCTTGTGGGGCCCCTAGATGTTTTTAGCACATGTCAACACCCGTTTACCCTTGTACCTTGTACAAAGATAATCATAGAACAGTGAGGCCTAGCGGGGTTTGATATCGGGTCTAAAACTTGGGAATTGTACTCGTCCGTTCTATAGACGAGGCGAGTGGTGTTTTGACTTTATTTTTCGAAGTGTTTTAACATTATAGAAATGAATGCATGCCATAGCAATCATGTGTAGATATTTTCAACTGCTTGTATGATTTATGTGAAATGTATAACATGACGAATTATAATTTAACTATGTAACATGCTTGATCAATTGAACTATATATATGTTGTGAATTGTATGACGGGATCTGGTGTGGCTGAGGTGGTTTCGGTACTGTGATTGCCGTGTAGACGATTGCATCATGCATTGGGTGTACATTAGAGTTAATTATAGTTATGGATGCACTTGTGGCCGATGGTAATTTTGGTATTTTGTACTCCATAGCTATACTTGGATATGGGTGAACTTTTTAGCCAATAGTAATTCCAGCATCGCGTGTCCCATACTTAGCTGCTTGCATGCTAGATAGGCTTGGACATAGATGCGATGTGATTGATGGTGATTCCTGTATCATATTCCATACATCTTGTATCTTTATGCAAGGCATGTGGTATATTGTGGTTAGGTTACATTTCCTATGCTACGTTCCTTTGCCAACTCAACTGTGGTATGTTCAATGAACCCTTTCGAAATGCCACTTCCATGGTATGATGTGATTGTTACCGAGGGTGAAAACTAGTTCGGCATGACTGATGGTAATTCCAGTGTAATGGCTACCAGGAAAAGGGTTATCAGGGGTTTGTAAGGTGATCGATGGTCTTATTCTGGGACCGACAGACTCTTAATCATGACTAGGGTTTATATCGCTGGACAATCAATTTACGAGTTCCAGGACCAAGGATATACAACCTAATGCGTCATAGTAGCATCAACCCAACTTAGTTGTATGTTAGGTGGTTTAATGTAAAATGAATTGCATCATTTTCGCATCATGGACTATGTGTATATACTTGCATGAACCCCATCTCTCACTGAGCTAGTTGGAGCTCACATTATGTGTGTGTTGCTTTTTAGGAACTGCTTGACGTTTCTGCCGTTTCTGTGTCCAGAAACAACAAAAACATAAATTCACGTTTCTGGAAACAGAAACGGATTTTGGAGTGTTTGATAAACCTTGTTTCTTGAAATGTTTTTTGCACCTAATCATGCTAGCTGCCTTCTCCACCATCATATCCAACAAGCCCTTAATGTGAAGATAATTTGCAGCCTAATTGAGAATATGTTCCCATTTAGAACCCAACCAAATTTTAGTTTTTTCATGTAGAATTTTGGGATTGGAATTACTTTATGATACAGAAAGTTTGAGGTTGGGGTTTTTACAGCTCCAGAATCCATCCATGAGTAATAGCGCCATCACAAATAGTTATGAGGCTTGAATTGGGATGCATTAGTCATGGCTGAGTCCAATCCAAATTTATTTCTTTGTTTAACAATTATGGGATAAATTTTACAGTTGAGAGAGGGAGAGAGAGACATCCACTTCACTCTAAGAAAAACTTACAGGGAAGATACGGAGAACGAGAAGGGGTCACCGGGGAAGTTTCCCAACTCAATAGCCTCAGATGGGGACTAGCCGGAGAAGAGGAGCGGTAAGTCGCCCTTCCGCCGCTGCAATCGCCTTCAATCAACCAATGGAAAGAGACACGGAGAAGAGGAAGGGAGCAAGGGATATTGATTCTTAAGATGCAAGGGATATTGATTCTTAAGACTATCGCCCTCAGTTGCCGGCCTCTGAGAATAGAGAAGGAGAATAAGGGGGCAAGAAGCTAGGGTTCCAACTTCCAACTTGGAGAAGAAGGTGGCAAATCCCTGTTCGACGACTCGTTTTTAGAAATGACGAAACAAGTGGAATTCGTTTCGTCTGGGTCGTTCATGGAAACATAAATTGTTAGAAATTTCTATTTTTAAAAATAGGTGAAACGAAACACTTTTACCAAACGCTATTTACCCTGTTTCTCCATTTCTAGGAACAGCAAAACGTAGAAACACATTTTTGGGAATGTTGTCAAACGGTGCCTTAGATGATGATGCAGGTGTTATAGTGCTACTATGTAGTGACACTTCTTCCTTTGTGCACGAGTACGGAGCCGGTGATTGGTGAACACCAGAAGTTGAGGAGCACGACCCCGACTGTGCTTGTGATACTTGTGCATATGCAGCACCGTGATCTAGGTGGTGGTCTGTTGTCATCCTGATGCCGTATTTTTGGATGGTATACTTTTTAGGTTATTATATGTATGTTTTGACAGATGTGACAAGGATAAACTTTTGTTATGTAATCTATTTAAAATTTGTTATCTTCCCCAACTTGATTATAGGTAGGGGTACAACAGGGCTTGGTTGGGCTGGGCTTCTTAAAACCCTAGCCCAACCCCGAGTCCCCTTAACTAGGCCCAAACCCGCCCTGACCCTAACGCAGGGCCGCAAAACTTCAACCCAGGCCCAACCATTACCCGCCCTGATTGACCCTGACCCTGACCCTGATTGACCCTAGTTTGCGATCAAGGGTCGAGTTTACCCTGATCGTGACCCTACAAGATACTAAAAAATAAAAAATATTCATAATAAAGAGAAGATAAAAAAAAAACACATACAAAGTCCCATATTACTTGTCATGAGGAGAACATCTTAAAGGAAAAATTCAAACAATACAAATGACTCCAACTATTATGGTAAACAAAAAGGAGATCATTCTAACAAAGCAAAGAATCCAAAAAATTATAATTATTTGTCATGATAAACAAAGAGATCATCTTAATAAAGCAAACAATCGGAAGATCTCAAAACCCTTGTCATGTTAAACAAAGAGGAGAACAATAAGAAAACAAAAAATCTGAAGTCAACATCAGGGGCAAAACCCAGGGCCGGGTGAGGTAAAAATCAGCGCCAAAAGTCAGGGTAAAAAAATCAGGGCTAGGTTCAGGGTAGGTTGGGTGGGCCAAAGGCATCAACCCTCACCTGCCCTGACCCTGACCTTGACTTAGGGGCAGAAATTTCAGGGTTGGGCCGGCCCTCAGGGCCAAAATTTTTGGGTCAGTACTTGTTCAGGATCAAGGCGGGCCAAGGGCAGGCTTGGGGCGTTAGGGCCAAACTTGCACCCCTAGTTATAGGATTCCGCTACAATTATTCAGATGGTTTGGTATTGTGTGATTGTAATGGCTAAGGTACTACTATTAGAGATCCTGGTAGAGGTATAAGACGGGTAAACTTCTTATTCACACTGTCGGTATCCTAGTAGTTGGAGTGGAGTGTGACAACGACCATAGGAAAGGTTGTAAGGAAAGACATGCACAAATTAGGCCTTATCCCAAGTATGGCTTCGAATAGAGCAGATTGGAGGGCTAGGATCCAGGTACTGGGCCCGCTTTAGCTGTGTTCTATTTCGTTAGTGTTATTACTAATTTTTTTCCTTTAACACCTACTTTCTTTTTTCCTTTGCTTTGCTTGGATCCAAGTAACCTACCCAATTACGTTGGGATAAAACTTTGTTATTGTTGCTTTGAACCATTCTAAAAAACTTTTCTTCTAAAAGAAATTAATCTATTAAGCAATATCTTGAAAATTCAAAAATTAAATCCCAACACTTTTTTCTTAACTTTTGAATGGTCAAGGCTTTTAGAACTCTTAATCATGCCTAAACCACTACTAGTTAAGAATAGAATTTTAATAAAATTTAGAACTTCATAAAATTAGAAAATTAATTTCCCATTTACTAAACAAAATTTTGATTAAAAAATGAAAGAGAAGAAATTTAATGGTTTGGTTTTCCTAGTTAGGTTAACCAAGAAATATTCTCCGATTTGTTGAGATTTACTGTCAAATAAGGCTAAGATTTTTAGGACAAGTAGACCTCAAGTTACTTTGTTGCACTGATAAATTCTAGCTCGAATTGAATTTTCTATGTGACAAATTAAAGCATTGAAAACTTTAGAATATAGCCAATACAAATAATTTCCTAGAAAACTAATGATCAGAAATACCACATCAAATTCTATGTGGGGCAACTAGGTGCATAGAGCAGGTTAAATGCCAATTAGAAACCTTTCACCGACCGTAAAATTAAATGAAAATATTTTTTTATTTTCTTGAGATTTCCAAGTTATAAAACAAGTAATGTTGGGCAAATCTACTGATCCGGGCCAAATCTACTGATCCGGTCAAACCAAGCCCGGCCCTTATGTCAAGCTCAGGCTGAGCCAGCCCATATGTTGGCCGGTTTGAATGTAAGATCCACATTTGACCCGTATATATGGCTGTGCCATTTGTATCCCAATAAAGTATAGATGCACGAATACGACCTAAGTGGGATCCATAATCGCGTTGCTTTCGACTTGTTTACAATCACATTCCTTAGCTGACTAAAATAAGGGTAAGAAAATGTTACCCACTTGTATGGCTATCATAGACCAATGAGAAACTACACGAAAGTATCTTCAACACATGAGATGGCATAATGTAATCTTTTTGTACACAGCTATGTTTAGGCATAGATACACAAGCAGGTAGCTTTCTAAAAACCAACCTAATATAATCATTTTGGCTGCCCATACCATGATACCAACGTCTGTGTAGTTTAATGGGTTATTGCCAGTAATTGTCATTAGACAGACTCACATGGAGACCAACTCTATACCTTAGAGCTTAGACATGCGGCCATAAGTTTATATACATTATTTGAATTGTAATACAAAGTGGATCCTCCACTGACAGATTTGGGCTTCTCATTGAATCTAAATCTTTTCATCAGTAGCAAAATTTTACTTGCTGGGATAATAATATTGGAAGTGATACAACTAATAAGTAAATAAATAAAAGAAGGGAGAGGTTAGTAGAGTTATCGAAAATAGTCTCACATCGCTTGGGGATGTGCTATGAAATGTACATAGATGATGCAATCTCATATATATGATACCATCGATGAGTTTTAAAATGTGAGAACTATCAATCAAAATTAGACAATCGTACAGGAGGGCAAAGGGCAAATACACCATAATTGAACGCATGAAGACAGAGGACCACCCATAAGAATAGAAAAATCACCGAATTGTAAAGATTCCTTAAAAAAAATCATGATTGAATAATTAAATAATTTTTTTTTTCTTTTTCATTTTGGATAGAAGAATAATTAATTAACTAAACTATAAAGTATAAGAACCCCATTTAAAAAATGGCTTACTGTTTAATCACGATGATTGCTAGCAATTATCACATGTGGTCTAGCGCGGTAACGCCGAAAGCAACTGATTATCGTCGTGATAGTCAAGTGTTCATCTTTCCAGCAAGGCTCGTTAAATTGCCCATGAAATTGAACCAATGACCTTCACTCCCGTTGTAGTCACTAAAGCTTACAAATTGCATTTTATTATTCATTAACAAACGTAATAGTACTTATATATAATTGGTTTTTCATAACTTTAGTGAATTAATTGATGACAATCATTTTCAACACTTTTGACCATATGAGTGGTTCCCACCGTTTAAAGTAAGGATTCCAAACTTATTAAGCATGATTTCCGGCGGAAAGTATGAGAGATGTCTCAATGATCTGATATTGGATTATTTGGTTTTACCATGATACACCCATGGATGTGCATAATACCCTCTGGGTAAAAATATTTTCATTTTGTTACAACTTTTGCCTTCATGACGAGGTCAGTTTTCTATGTGGTATGACGTTTTCGTGTCAAAAATAGAATTTTAAGTTTTTGAGCTAAAATGTCATTTTAGAACAAAAAATGGTGTTTTGTGAGGAACGATTACCCTAATTTTCACCTTTTTTTTTATTTATTTATTTATTTTTTTTATGTATTTGGAATGAAATGGAAAAGATAGAACAAGATTTTGTTGTTCAATCATTTTGTGTTCCTAACGTTTTTTTTTTTTTCCCCTTTTCGTTTTAGAAAAAAAAAAAAAAAGGAAAAAAATACTAAGTTAATTGACACCAAACACTTTATTCCATTTTTTTGTTCCTATAAAACAGAAAAATGTCAGAAACTTTTTTTGAATAACTACCGAACACACCCTAAGACTTGTATTGGCTTACAATGCTCCCCATTAGTTTTCAAGCAAGTGACATGAATAAAGTATCTAATCCGATTTGTGAGATATGATAGCTTTACACCCACAATGGAGACTCCTAAGCAGAGATGAACATTAAAACTGAGGCAACCTTGTCCAAGAAGATCACAAGGCACTACAATTTTTCAGAAAAAAAAAAAGCCATTAATATAGCAGCTCCTCTACACTTTAGTACAAGCTCGTTGCCAACAGTATGTAGATGTAAACCTTAATCAAATTAAACACTGAGGCTTTCTTCGGTAACACTTGGTAGGAGTGATTTTGCTTTCTTTTGTTTCTCTGTAACAAAAATAGAATTGAATTATGTTTGGCACTGCTAGTTCATTTTTTGTTCTTGCTGAATAAATTGGATATCTGAAACACAAAAGAACATAAACAGATAAATAAAAATGAAAAAATTTCTTTGTCCTAGCAACACTTTGAAAGAAGAAACAAAAAAACTGGTTTCCTAGCCTCATCTCTTGTTAGGAAAAATCAACATAGAAACATCACAAAAGAGAATCACACAAACACACAATTTATATCGTTCACCCAAGTGGGCTATGTTCATGGCAACACGATAACTAGAGCTCCTAGCCTCATCTCTTGTTAGGAAAAATCAACACAGAAACATCACAAAAGAGAATCAAACAAACACACAAAATTTATATCGTTCACCCAAGTGGGCTATGCTCATGGCAACACGATAACTAGAGCTCCCGCTATTTCAATGAAGAAATTATAAAACCCTCATCATACACTTATGAGAGAACTCCTTATATATAGCATCTTGTGCATTGCATAAAGAAACCCTAATCCCAAAAATACAAGCAACACCAACACTCCCCTAGTGCAAGGACTCCAATTGAGCTCTGAATCAACAATCCCTGATGGTCCTTCAATATTGCATTGGTTCGATGCTACTTTGAGAATACAGTTACAAGTAAAAAAAGTTATCGTATATAGAGCATCAATGTTCTTACGTTTCTACTGAGCAAGATGACCACTGAGCTAGAGTCACCGCCCTGCAATGGCATATATGAAATTTGTAGAGCTGGTGCTCAACTGAGACAATTGCTAGGTCATTTATTAGTAGCCATGGTCGATTAGGAATGTATAGGCTAGGATTTTTGAAATGTCCTTGTGAATTAGCAATGAAGTTGTGAACGAAACCCAGCTCCATAAATGGTTCAGATAAGGAGTACATGGTAATCAAAATTGAACCGAAGTGCTTTTCTTAATAAGTGCCTTTCAAATGCATTTATGGTTTTTTTTCCTTTAAATTCAGAAATGCTTCATACAGAACATTACCAAATGCATTTCTTCCCAACAGACGTACTCCTTAAGAGAGAGAGAGAGAGAACATTTCTGACTCAAAAACACGCTTACAAAATAAAAACAATAGACTCTTAAATGAACCATAATTAATTATCGAATTTTCTATAGGGGAGAAGATTCTTGAGCAAGTGGCATAGAAGAACACATCAACGAGGTGCGACGAAACATTTTCATACACAAAAGTGCAATGAGGTGATTCCATGTGAGGAAGAGAGATAAACAGAAAAGTGTATTGCCTAGTGGCGTAAAATCTTTTCCTTTTCTCTATAGTGGCTAGTAGGTCTACTACCATCATTGGGAAGGCAAGCTAACAATGCCGGTAGACAATCATATGTAGAGTCCTTTCTGTTTAGTTAATTTTTTTTTTCAATATATAAAAAGGGAACATGCTGCCAATGTGGAGTTCGGATCACGTCCTTGTAGAGGAATAGTTCTCGTACTATGCTTGATCCACACTTGGAATCCAAAAGTGAAGAGAGAGATTGAGAGGATTTCAAGTGTGGATTAGGCACCGTACGAGAATAGTTCTCCTACGTCAATGTGGCGAGAAAAATTACACACTACGCACATGGGTACATAATTCGTGGGAGGTTGCATTTTTTCAAAACAAGTGAGAAAATAATTAAAAAAATGTACTTGAGGGTAAACTGCGCATTGGTAGCATATCAATATTTTTCTTACAAAACAAGGAAAAAAGAACACTACACGTAGACACACACTTAGACACAATGGGTGCAGAAATGAATTCGGCTCCTCTCATTAGTGCTCATCGCCCAAGTCTTGTCCATAATTACTTGGGTGAGCGTCACGTAGTGAGGTGATAATCCAACAGTTTGAGAAAGGCGCGAAAGACGAGACACTAACAAAGGCTTAGAGAATGAGGCACCAAGAACCATTGGATCATCGCCTCACCACATGGTATTCGCCCAAATAGTTATGGGCAAAACCTGTGCTATGGATGCTAGGTACAGGAGCCGAATCCTACAGGAATATCATGCTGCTCTCATGCTGACCATGCTCCCACTTACTTTTCCACTAGCCAACATGCTGATGTGTTCGTGCATCAGCAGTGTTGCATTCTTTTGCCTAATAAAAACGGCACAAGGTTCCTTATTGCGGCAAAGGAGGATGTCCCATTTCCAATCTTAGAAGTGAGGAGGAATAAGGAGAGTTTGTGTGTGGCGTTTTTGGGCACATATATGTCTTAGCGTGTAAAATGGTTCTGCACGCAAAAGCTTTTTCAAAGGAAAAAAAAAATGCCAATTTAGTCAATGGATGTGAACATGGGCATCATGGATAAAAAACCTTGTGTTTAGACTTTAGAGCCGGTTATCTTGTAGACTTGGCGATCCTTCCTTCTCACTTGAACTTGGAATAAACAGAAAAAAATATTAAAAAGGATTATTTCCTTACAATTAGGTCAATTCCAATCTATTTACGAAAACCCAACTACTCTGGTCGAATCGCATGTGACCTTTCTTTCCTCATATCATATTCCCTCAGTGCCATTATCCCAATGAGAAACTGACCAAAAATATTAATGAAATAATATACAAAACAAAAGATTCCATGTCAAGGGGTAGTCACCTAGGGTCCACAATTCAAGCATTAGGTCCAAGAACTACCGTTACACTTTCAAGTATCCAATGTTGGCCTTTCTTCTTACCGCCCTCGCGGAATAAAAAAAGGAGGGAGAGAGAGAGAGAGAGTGGCGAGCCGCACTGCCATTCTGTCACTCCTTTTTGTGTTTTAGTAACAGAAGGAAGGCACTAATCAAAACCCCCAAAAGGCAAAGCCATTTCACAACTCACTAATCACTATAACTTTACCTAGGAGTATCCTATTCTTTCTCTCTCCTCTTCTTCTTCTTCAGTTTCTCTTTTCTTGCTTTATCATCTCTTCACTCTCTTTCCATCCCTGACCTGACCCAACTCTTATCTGTTCTGCTGCTGCTGCTGCTGCTGTCTGGTTCTGAGGTTAAATGGCGTCTCTTGAGGATATTGGAGTTTCTGCATTCCTTAATATACTCGGTGCCTTCGCTTTCTTGCTTGCTTTTGCTCTTCTGAGGATTCAACCCATCAATGACAGAGTTTATTTCCCAAAATGGTACATCAAAGGTGCAAGGAATAGTCCAAGAAATGGAAGGAATCTGGTTGCTAAGTTTGTGAACCTCAATTTCAAAACTTACCTTACTTTCTTGAACTGGATGCCGGAAGCTCTGAGGATGAGTGAGACAGAGCTTATCGATCACTCTGGCCTTGACTCTGCTGTTTTTCTTCGAATTTATCTGCTTGGGTAGGTTGAGTTCTCTGGGTTCTGTTTAATTTCCTTGGTTATTGTTTTCTGGGTACTGGATTTCAAATTTGCTTAGCTCTGATTTGGGCTCTGTTTTTTCATGAAAAATTTCAACTTTTAGTAAGGAGAATTGTAGTTCAATGTGAAAACTTGCTTTTAGTTGAATCTTGAATTGGTTTTCAACTTGACTTGGAGGAATGCACCGCGAATTTCCCACAATTAGTTTCCTGATGTGAAGTTTTCCTCGTTTTCTCTCACAGAGACATGCAGTCATGGCTATGGTTTGTTGTCCCTGCATATGTAAATAGATTTTCAGTTTCAATTTGTAAATGGAAAGAGACCCTTGTGACTGCTAGGTTCCTAAATAAGTAATGTCGTTCCCCTTTATACTGATATTGTCACAGCCTGTTGATTTCAGTTTCTAAAATGATATGGGTAATTGTAGTCTAACATAATGAACTGCATATTTATGTGTTTGACTTCAACTTTGATTCATGGAATGTGCTGGGAATTACTCATGCCCGTTATGTTTCTGAATTATAAATTATTTTGGGTCCCCTCCTTTCGTAGTTATACAAATAGTTAAACATGTGGAAAGTGAAAGGCTTGCTTACTGGAAGTTCTCTAATGTAAACTTCTTCAATCTATGTATTTGTATGATGCACTGTGAACTACCATTTTCCAAAATTTTAAGGAATAAATAACTTTGTCTGCATTGCATTTCCTTGTGTAGGTTTATGAATACTGCCACTAGAATCTTAGCTTTTTATTTTTATTTTGAAGAACATTTAGATGGCTCAGGTATTTTGCTTTACAATCAACTTCTATGTAAATTCTATACCATGTCCTGTTATAAGTTCAGTAACCAGTGCTTCATAAGTCATGTTTTGAAACTTCTCTTTCTGCAATTCTATGACTCCTAGAGTCAATGTCTAACTAATCATACTGGTATATACATTTATTGTTTAATGGTTTGTTTGGTTTATAATGTTTGTTGAGACTTTAATATATTTGTCCAACTATTTTCATCTGTCTCTGAATCTTTCCCTTTTTCTTTTAACAGCTTGAAAATTTTCATACCAATGACAATCCTGGCAATCTTAGTTCTTATTCCAGTCAATGTATCAGATGGAACATTATTTTTCCTAAGAAAAGAATTGGTAGTCAGTGATATTGATAAGCTTTCAATATCAAATGTTCGTCCTAAATCAGAAAAGTAAGTTATATTTCTCTTCCACTGCAAGATGTGTTTATGTTATTGATGTGGAAACCATAAACATGTTATTTTCGATCCAAATACTTACAGTTTTTTTGGGGGGAGTATGAATGATGGAACTTTTGATTTTATCTTCCTTTCATGTATTTGTGAATTCAAAATTATTTTGAAGTCAAATAGCCAAATAACCATATTTTGACATGAAGTAAATATTACATGATGGATGAAGGTTGAACATTGTTATTCGTACGATCATTATCATTTATCAACCAACAATGACTACTGAAGTTAATGCTGGCAGTTAACCTTGCTGTTGCCAAAGAACAAGAAACAAAGAAATAGAAGAATCTAGTGGTGACTTTTGTTCTAAGAAATATTTATGTTAGAGAATGATATTTGAACAAGTAGGTCTTGACAGATGATTTAGTTGGATCAATTATTGTTATCGAGAACTAATGAAGTTGTGCTTTGGTACCTTGGCAGTTGCTTTTGTTTAAGTTAAGATATAATTTTTAACTAAACCTGAAATTGATTTTCATAAATCGAGTAATCTCTTGGAGAAGACCTTGTTTATCCGTGCAAATGTGTAGCCTCCTATGTAGTTTCAGGCTCTAGATGATTTCAGAGGATTGATGGCTTAATTCTCTGTTGGAAATTACCCATATGGTTAGTACCAATTTGTTATAGAGCTTTTGCAACTCCTGCATGGGATGGGAAATTGTGATGATTTGAGGAATTGTGACTTGTGTCAATTGACAATAGCCCTCCTTTATTTATAATAGTAGGTTATGAGTACAAAGACAAGTATGCCCCTATGGACAAATCTACCCTTGTACCCACATTACAATACTCCCCCTCAAGTTGGTGCATGGATATCAAACATGCCCAACTTGCACAAAATAGAATGCAAAACTTTACTACTAAGTCCCTTTGTAAGAACATCTGCTAGCTGATCTCCACTTCTCACAAAAGGAATGCAGATAAAGCCTTGCTCTAATTTATCCTTAATAAAATGCCTGTCAATCTCCACATGCTTTGTGCGATCACCATGAACTGGATTGTGTGCAATGCTAATGGTTGACTTGTTATCACTAGATAGCATTATGGGCAATTGAACAGGCATACCCAAATCTTGAAGAAGTCCCTGAAGCCAAAGCAACTCACAAATACCATGTGCTATGGCTTGAAATTTTGCTTCTGCACTAGATCTGGCCACCACCGCTTGCTTTAGTTTGCAAACTTTTCCTCGTGTTTCCTTGCAAGAGTAACTTGGAGGGATATCTATATATACTTCTTCATCCAGCTCACTATGAAGAAAAGCATTTTTAATGTCTAGCTACTGTAGATCCCATTTGGAATTAACTGCATAGGAGATTATGACTTAGATTATGTTCATTTTAGCAATAAGGCAAACATCTCTTGGTAGTCGATCCCATTGGTTTGAGTAAAACCTTTGGCCACCAATCTTGCTTTGTACTTGTCCATAACTCCATCTGCATCTCGCTTGACTATAAATACCCATTTGCACCCCATAGTCTTCTTGTGCGATGGAAGGGTCATAAGTCCCACGAAAGATTCGTTCTAAGAGCCCTCATTTCCTTATCCATTGCATCTTTCCACTGAGGCTTTATGAGTATCTTAGCCTGGGCTTTTCACTCACAATTATCCCAGTTGCTCTAAGCAAATAATTACAATTCTTCTTTATTCAAATATGAAATTATGAGTACATAGGCTCCTCTATTTAAAGAGAGCAGAATAGCAATCCTATCATAACTAGGAGCTAGTTTCCAAATAGGACTAGATACTCCTAGTAGGACTTGAACCCATGGTGGGACTATGACTATAACTCCAACATGGAGTATGCTAGAACTCCAACATGGAGTAGGTATTCACTAGTCATGAACTACTAGGGAAACCTAAACTGACTAAAACTGAAATAACAAAGGAAATAGATTCAAAATGTGACTCTAACTAACTAATGAATTAAATCAAGTTTTTTTACTTTTTACCCATATTTTAGGCTCATTGAAGTGGCCCATTACATAAAAAACCCATAGGATCAAAGGCCCAACACATACATAACACAACCCAAAACTTATTCCCAATAAAATAAGCCCATTAAGCCCATTAGTGACTTATGTATGTGTTGGGCCTTTGATCTCATGGGCTGGTTGCTTATGGAGAATTGGGACTCTTACCTGTATATAACGCCGAGTATTCCTATGGGATAGGCTGGAGCATAACTATACGACGACTTTCTTCAGACTGAACCAGAGAATAAGTCTGCTCCAGAGTACGAAAATGATCACAATTGAGCCCATAAGCCTGGATCTGATCAAACTCCACATTAAAGCCAACAAGTTATACACTCAATAAATCGTTTTTTAAAGCCAACAACATCAGTTGCACAAGCAGGCTGATAAGTCTCATAATAGTCAAGTTCTTGTCATATACCACGTAATTTAGAGCAGTACTGGGAGGCAATCATCTCCTTCTGAGTAGTCCCTTAGATTTTCCTTTGTAACTCAAAACATTTAGCATTATTCCTCACTTGGGAATATGTTTCTTTGCTTGCTTTCCAGACCATAGAAGTTGTATCTAACTATTAACCCTAAGCAATGGAGGGAGTCATCGAATTCGGAAGGTAGGACATAACCAAATAATTGGCAGCATCCCATTTGTCTTGAGGAGTACCAGTAGTGGAAGGGCAAGCAGTAGCACCTGTGAGATACTTAGAGTAACCACGGGAATTGATAGACAAGAAATAGGAATTGGACCACATCAAATAGTTGTTCCCATCTAAGTTGATGGACCTAATAGCGAATGAAGGATAGTCACCATTAGAACCACAACTTATCCCGTTCGAAAGAACTAATTTAGTGGAATCTCTGATGCTATAGTTGCTGGTCTCAAAGTGCAGGATCTTCAATCTTGTAAAAAAATTCCAGAGCTAACCAAACATAGAGATTGGAAATATTTGCTTCAAGTCATAGGGTTCAAACCACAAAGACAACCCCCTATGGGAAGACCACCGAGGGTAAACCCTAGTCAAACCAAAATAGGGTGAAAAAGGAAGTTCATTAGAGAGAGAGAGAGAGAGAGAGAGAGAGAGAGAGAGAGAGAGAGGGCGGCTGGGTTTTCATGGGGCGAGAGGTGTGATGGAGGTGCAGAGATGAGAGAGACGATGGAGGAGGAGGAGGGAGATTATGGAGGGTTTAGGGTTTTGGGAAGTGAAACTCACCTGCTCTTATACCATGTTGATTCGGGGAATTGTGAATTGTGTCAATTGACACCAGCCCTCCTTTATTTATAATAGTAGGGTTATGAGTACAAAGACAAGTATGCTCGGACAAATCTTCCTTATACAATTGTACCCACATTACAACAAATTGTCATATTCATCTCCTCTATTTAGCTATGAGTCATCCTTCTTACTTTAAAATTGGCGAAGGATCTCATTCTTAATTAACTATGCATAATATGTAATTTTATTTGGAAAATCTTTGAAATTATCACAACTTGGAATAATGTCCATCGGCGCTACATTACAACAACAACAAAAACTACTTTGCTTTATCCCAACTAAATGGGGTTGGCCATCTTACAGACATAAAATTATTAGAATTGAAAATAAGTCCCTTCTCTGTGGTATCTTGAAAGTTTACCCCTTCACTATAACATGTTCCATGTAAGCTAATAGGCATGGATGTAAACATCAGACTCAAGCCTATAATGTGTGTCATTTGTGTTGACACGCACCTAGGTGCCCGAGGTTTGTAGTATATGACTATTTGTAATTTAGCAATGATAATCTTATATAATTGTGCTTGTATTCAACTTAGAAGCCATATCAATGCAATATGGTATAATCATATTTGTAATGACCTAAAATCTGAGAAAATTGACATATAATAAAGGAAATATAGATAATATAATATTCATTGAAAAACAAAGTAATAAACAAAAATCAATGAGCTTTAAAAAAAAAAAAAAAAAAGAAAAAAAAGGGGGATCTAGATCTATATGTCCATAAAATTTGGGCCTTATCTGATCTGCCACCTAGCAGATTCTTGGGCTGTTTAGACCTAAATGGACCATTTAGCAGTACTGCCTTCTAATATATTATTACTGTAGTTTCTGGACTAAGTTGGTACTAAGTGCAAATCACACTGAATTGTTACTTCATTGTGTAATATTAGTTGATTACTGAATGGTGTCATACTGAAAAATTATTGGTAAATTACGCCTGGAGTACCTAACATTTGGAGAAACTACATCTGGGGTACCTCATATTTGATATATTATGTTTGTGGTACCTTTTTGTATTTTCAACTTTGCCCATAACTCCATCTCCAAAACTCCTCCCACCACCACCACCACCACCACCACTATTGACTCATTCCTCAACGGAATGTACGTATTCTTTTAGCTGGAGAGAGTAGATGCAGCTACAACCGGAGTCCCTTCCCTCCTGCAACCCCCTCTGACCTCTGCTCCTTCACTCCACCCTCTCCACCCTTCTCCCTCTCATGGCACACCTCTCTAGCCCTCTGTTTCTCACTCTCCCTCTGTTTCTCTCTTTCTCCCCACTCTTTTTCTCCCCTTCTCTGTTCATTCTTTGGAGCCATATTGCTTGATGTAGGCGTTGAGGAGTGCGTCTTCTTCAGGATGCCGTTGTTGCCTTTCCTTCAATGATGAATTCAGTAGGAGGATACCCATCTAATTAACCTTCCATTTCTTTTCAATACTGAACCAATGTAACTAATAAACAGGGAGGAGTCGTGGCTGATTCAGCCCGATCTTTGGCGAAACTGCTCAATTATAGAGAGACACAGCTTCCAAAACGGAAAAAAGTACAGAGACTCAGAGAGGGAGAGAGGGAGAGAGTTTGGGGAAGCAGTAGGAGACTTCACCATTAAGAGAGAGACCACCGTAAGTAGTTGTGGTTGGAGAAGGTGGCCAGCACGACGAAGAAATGTATGCAGAGACAGGGATTCTGTATCCGTATTTCCAAGGCTTCTCCCTGGAAGTTCAGAAACTCAAGGACTTCTGTTGGTCCCAGAAGGCCAATGCTCCAGGGGTATATCCCTTCCCGCTTTTTTCTTGCTCTCTTTTTTCACTGTTCTCTGACTCTTGTCATTGTGATTAATTTGGTTTTTCACTTCACTACGTGCTTGCATTGAATCACAGATTGAACTTTCTAGTTCCTACAGTCTTTTCTTCCAGGGCTTCTATTCTTCTTTTTCTTTTTCTCTGCAAGTCTCCTGATCTTTCTTAGTTATTATTCCTCTTCTGATTCTGGTTGCTTGAATTAAGATTCTTCTCATCTATTCAATTCTCTATAGAAAGAACCATGCTTTGGGAAACTTAGCTTCGAATCCTACTGTAAAAAGGTATTTGTTTGATTCATGGTTTTTTTGGTATCTCTTCTAGTTCTGGCAGAACGAGGAGGATCAAGAAGTGAGAGAAAAAATGAAAGAAGGGAAGAACATGTTAATAATGGCAGTCTTGTTGGAGACAGACAAAGACTCATGAATGGCTAAGTTGTTGTGGAAGAGGAAGAAGACGGATGAAGTTGGTGAGGAGTTTACGTTCATACAAGGGAGGAGCATCAATGGCGACAAAGTGGTGGTGGCGCCACAGCTGATTGAGAGCAGAGGAGTGGTGTCTGAGGGGGAGATTAGGAATTAGTAGCGAAGGGAGAAGCAGCAGCTTTGGCTGAGCGCACTTCTCTGTGAAGGTCTCCAAGATGTGATCATATTTGTCCTATTCAGGTGAAGCAGAAAGAGGGGTTGTTGTTAGTGAAACTGTTAATGGAGCTGTAGGGATTGGGATTAAAGAATTTGTAGAGGAAGTGAGAGTGAAGAAGATTTGTTGATGGGCCTTCTTGTTCTGCTTGAGCTGTTTCTCTTTGAAGACCTCCCACTACTTCCCAAGCCGCTTGGCTCTCCGGCCAGGGACATTAGAGGAATTTCTCTTTGGGGTTAGGGTTCCCTTCATGATCCTAGGCTTGAGGTGGCTCTCCCCTCGCTGTTTCTCTCTCTCCCCCACTGCAGGTGGGTGCTGCGGCAGATTGGCTGGAGTAGGAGAGGAAAAACAACCAAACATAATATCAATGGGAAAAGTTGGGAATATAAAAATAAGAAATATGTTTCTTTTATGAATTTTACATGTTATTTCTACTCTGCTTTTTTCGTACAATTGCTTAACAAATGCATTGGGTCATGATCAGGTTTTGGGCACACATCTCAATGGCGTACTTGTTTACACTATGGACTTGCTACATGCTCTATAAGGAGTATGATAGAGTAGCATTCATGAGGTTACATTTTCTAGCCTCGCAACGTCGACGTGTAGATGAATTCACTGTGAGTATCAGTTGAGATTTCATTGCTTTTTGATTATGATGAGAAAAATTATGCATTTTTACATTGGACAAAAAATGACCATTAAAGTGTGGGAGACATTTCTACATGACAGCTTGTTCCATCACATGGAGAAATGATTTTTTCTTATTCTAATCAGTGGACGGATGGGGAAATCCTTAGATGAGGTTCATGTTAAATTTGGTGGTCTGTCTCCACTGTATAGCCCACCATGTTCCCTTGTTCCCCCCCCCCCAGATGGTCCTCATTTTTCAAAAAAATTTAACCTTTTCAAATAATATTTGAAACATATATTGATACATGGAGGAGTTGAATTGGTTTGAAATTTAACCCATGACTAGGTAATGATGTGGAAAATGTATTCAAATAAATTTTGGCCTTGTCAGACACTTCTCTTTGGCCAAAAAAGGCATTGGTGTTGGGATGGCTTCCGAAACTGCTGGTTTAGGAAATCCTCCTTTAGTAGCTCAGAATTGATGTTTCACACTTACTGGTTTACTGGTTTGACACACTTACTGGTTTGTTAGAAATACGTGATGAGTTTCATTCTATCTCTTGACAATGCTAGTTTAATTGTTTCCTTAACAACAGGGATTGCACTGACTAATTGAGGTGCAAACCCAGTTTCATAGGGTAAGGTTTATATTTGTTTTTACTCGTTGTATATGCCATATGGAAACACATGAAGGTTGTCTTATTATTGGTTTATTCGTATTTGGTTTGAAACAGATAATACAAATACCTAGTACCTACAATGTAATTTGGTACTATTATTGGTTTTATTAAGTTTTGAAATTTTTATCATGTCGTAGTCTTAAATTGGAAATGAAAACAAAACAATGAAGAAGAGAGAAAGAGACCCTGGTGCAATTAGCATCATTTTACATATGTTGAGCATGTGACATTTGTTCTGCACTTACAAAACCCAGAAGTTACCCATGTTTGATTGTAACTAACAGAGAATGTAACCCTGTTCCAAGTTTCTACATTTTTGTACTTAAATTTCAGAACAGCCTAAGATAATTTGAGAGATTATAACTAATAGAGAATCTCATCTTTTAGGCTCGCTTTTACAGTATTTGCATGCATCCTGTTTTTCCTTTTGGTAGCTACATGCCTACATGCATCCTAATTTGGTTCATGCTTCAACAATCCTTTAACTCTGTATTTCTAATGAAGTTAATGTCTTCACATTTTGGTTAGTGGTTGATAATTTCTTCATTTCAAGTATCATTATTATATTGTATCTGGATGTTCTGCAGGTTGTGGTCAGAAACGTACCACGTGTTTCTGGTCACTCAATATCAGAAAGTGTGGACCACTTCTTCCAGACTAACCATCCTGATCACTATCTCAGTCACCAGGTATTATAGTTTTTGTTATTAGGATTTTTTATGGGCACTCTTTTCCTATTATGTTATCCTCCTCTGTCCAATCTCTCAGTGCTTGTATGTCAGAATTGTTTTTGTAACGATATCAAAACAGCAAGCAACCATTAGAAATCAACAGAAGAAGAGAAGAAAGCAGAAGAAAGAAGAAGAGGAAGTTGATGTTGGGACAGGAAACAAAGACTAACGGTAGAGTTAGAATTCCTAACACCTGTGTGCAAGTACTTATATACAACAAGAAATCTTCATCCCAACTAAAAGGGGTTGACTACATGTATCCTTGCTCTCCAATCAGCTCTATTAGTAGTCATATATGGAATGAGTCTAACGTCAGTTTATTCACCTAGGCAAACAGCCCCAAAAACTGTGGAAGCTCCATACCAAACTCAGATTTAACTTTCCCCCAGAAAACTAAGATTAGAGAAACAGGCTGAAATAAAAGAAAATTGATAACTCTACACCAGGGCTCAGATGAGCCCAAGGATTAAAGTATCAGTATCGGTGACCGTATTGGTCGGCCAAAATTAAGATACGTATCAGAGGGTATCGTATCGTATCCGAGATACGCTAAGATACGCTAAAGATACGCACATAAATGGATAGGAAACACTTTTTTATACACTTTTGCATAAAAAATTTGTTAAAAAAAGCTATTTGTAACATGTATTATACATAAACACTAAATTGAGGGTATCGCACTAAGAATTCAAGGTTTATAGTTGTCCCATAAATGTAAAATTCTTGTTCCCAACCTTAATTTCCACTTTAGTTAGAGAGAAATATGGCTACTAGCAACTTTGGGACAAAACCCCTCAAAAAATCGTGTTTTTCTAAAAAATGACCCAACTTGGCCATTATATGACCGTAGCGCTGTATCGGTATGTATCGGTCGATACATACTGATACATACCAAAACGTACATTTCACTCGATTTTATTTTTTCCACAGAGTATCGGTGTGTATCGGTGCGTATCATATCGTATCGGTGGTGTATCGGTATGTATCGTAGGATACATATCGATACGAAAGGGTTTTAAAATTCCATGTATCGTATCGGTAAGGGCCGGTACGATACGTACCAATACTTGAAACCATGGATGAGCCTGAAATTTTGGTCGGTTGTGGCTGAGAACACCTCCAACCTATCTTCCAAATTTGGCTGGATAATGTAAGACTAAATCACAAAGGACCTAATCCCAGGCGGGATATGAAATTCTGGCTGAATAGGGAGGAATTCGAGAACTCACAAACCGGGGCTCTGATGAGCCCAATCTTTGGATAGAATGGAGCACTTGTATGCTCCAACAAACCCTCAATGTTTGGTCAATTTCTGATGACCGAGCTGGGAGATATGCTAGATGGAAGAAAAAGGGAACTTTCGGCAATTTTCAATATCTTGAGATTGCAGCCTTTGATGAACCTCAAATTTGAATCGAAGGTTTCTTGTGTAATGCCAAATTATCCTTCAAATGTTGAGACTCAACTGACAGCTGGTTGGAAGTTATGCTCGAGGAATGAAAAATGAAATTTTATGGAGTTCTGCAGTAGCAGCAGCTACTGGCCTTGAATGGCCTCCAAAATTTGGTCAAAGGGGTTTCTTAGGGGTCTCAACAAAACCCTAAAAGGTGAGGAAAAGCCTTGTAGTTTGGGAGATACAACCAAAAATCTATTTGACTCAAAACTCTAATACCTTGGCCTAAATCTATCCTTCTCTTGGCTGCCTTCAAGCTGGTCTTTTGTTGGATCTTTTGAACTTCAACAAGCTTGTTTTGAGCACTCAAACACTCTCTCTCATAGAAAACAAATAAAAAGGAAAATAAAGAAAAGAAAAAGAATCGATGGAGGGCTAAGGAGGGGGGAGAAGAATTAGTGAATGAACATCTCACCCAACTGCATCCCACAGCACAATAGCGTAAACCATCTTTTTTGTTTAACTCAATTCTGCCTTTTCATTATAATTGATGGGCTTTAAACTTAACTTTTAGTTTTCTTATATTGCTTGGACACAAAGACATAACAAAAAAGGGAACTAATGCTGGAAATAAAACCTAATAACTTAACTTTAAATTTTCTAACCAAGAAAATGTAAATTAGAAGCTAACAACTAATGATAAAAAGGAAACTAACCTAAGTCACAAATAGATACTACTGGACAAACAAAATAGGAAACTAACTCCAAAAAGGAAACTAACATACTTTGATAACTAACCACTAACTTGGCTACTAAGAAAATATAAGAGACCAATATAGGGACCTTCTAGAAGGCTAACCCCACAGCCTAACTTGTCCTTTGACTGGTCAACGCACAAGACAAAAGAGGACAGCAATATGACAGCTCACAGGTGAGGGAATTGGGAACTTTGGCTGCTGCAGCTGGCAGGATCGATGGGCAGCAAGGAAAGCTTCTGGAGCACTCCAAGCTGGAACTAAAAATTAAAGTAAATAGCCATAGGGGTGCTGATTCGATGGCCCTAGTAAATGGGCCAGAATCTGGACAAAATCTGGAGCCAGCTGGACTGGTCGAGCAGCCTACAGGCCTGGAATGTCTACCTCCTTTGAATGGGACCAGCATGGGGTTCTTCCAAGGCCTATTTAGTCCTTTGATAGACCTATCTACATCACTAGAACCACCAAGGAGGTAGGTAACCAATCAAGATCAGAGATACGACATACTAGGGTTTTGCAGGCTGAATGGAGAAAAACCTGCGGCTCCTTGTAGAGGCCTCCAATGGGGTTTCTGGGCTGATCAAGTGGCTTTTTTTTGGGGGCTGGAACAAAACTCTAAAAGCGTTATGTTAGAATACATGTTAAGTGTGGCACAGGGGCACAATAGGGCTTTCCCTCGCTTCACCGACCCCATTTAGTGTGGGGTGGCTGGATTTTTTTTTTTGGGGGGGGGGATACTTGTAATTTCTGTTTTTTTTTTTATTATTATAAATAAAAGGCTTGTGTGATCAGTTAGATCATTCAAGCCCTCTCCCCACTCATGCTGCTAACATGTTATCAGGGCCCCTATTTTTCTGATCTAGGGTTTTCGACCTCCCTTCTCTTTTTCCCAAAATCACTAGCCCCATCTTTTGTCATCTTCCATCTTCTTCACAAGCCTCCATCTTCTCCTACCTTTGCCTTCCTAGTTACCTATTGGACAACGCTAATGAGATGATTCATATGAATCTATTTGCTATCCTACACATCACCTCAATGTTTTAAACCAGAAACCTTGAAAAATTAGGGTTCTTACCTATCTGAGATTTTTTATTCTTACTTTCCTTTGGAATTTGGTTCTTCCTATCTCCACCTGTTGAAGATGAAGTGCATCAACCTAGAATGACCCACCATTACTTGCAGGATTGAAGCTACCTTCATCTGTGATTTCTAAAATTTAGGGTTCTTCTCTTCCAAAACCCTGTTCCCATTGATTTTAGGGTTCCTTCCCTCAGAATGGGTTGAGATTTGGAGGATATGTCCCTCACCCCTATAGAGGAGTTTGACCAGCCCTGTGGCCCTATCTGCCAAGGCTGTGTGTGTGTGTGTGTGTGTGTGTGTGATCATCGTCTTCTTTGAAGATTTTAGGATTTTCTCCTCAAACCCTAATTGGGCCATCTCATCAGTTCTTCATCATAATCAAATATAACTTGGAGGAGTGCTCACTTCCCTTACTAGGCAGCTCGATCCAAGTATAGGCCTTTTTTGACAACTGTTTTTGAAGATCTGGTATTTCTCCCACTTATTGTCGACTTCTACCTAGTATCATCGTGTTTGGAGTAACTACTGTTAGAGATATTAGTTATGTTATTCTAAGAGTAGTTTAGTAATTTGTCATATTATGTTTTATTTCCCGTTTCCTCCTTAGTGAGGTATGTATAATTTTCCTCCTTAGGGAGGTATGTGTAATATCTTGTAAACATGGTAGTAAATAAAATATTGGTGTTAGTGAGACTTTACTCACTGCACACTATTCCAACATACCATCGATCTCTCTTCTTCTCCCTCTTCTACTTCTCCATCTTCTTCCTCATCTCTCATCTCATTGTTCCTCTCCATTCATATATTCGAACTTGGTATCAAAGCTTGTAAGGTTGGTTTGATAGTCGAGCTACTAGTCTCCTCCCTTATCTTCTCTTTGGAACCTTATGTTACAAAGGGGTTCTAAGGAAAGGGATTTTTATGTGAGAAGATTGAAGAAACCTTGAGGGAGGCATGCAATGAGACCGTGTAGACACCAAGTGGAGTTTTTCTTTGAAGAAAGAGACACTTGAAGGTTGCAAGAACCAAAATCAGGCCTAGGTAAGCTCACCGCCATCCCCGGAGTGTTTTTCCTCTTTCTCTCTCATCTGGTCAGCTTTGGAGCTGAAATCATGTCCATTTGGGTTGCCCTAGGGTGTAGTATCAGCCCTCTTGATCTCGTTACAAGCCTCCTTGAGTTGTGCAGCCACAACTCAAAAATATCAGTGCATATAGGGTGCCGCCAACCCTGTTTTGGTGTTTTTTATCTCTAACATATTGCCTGTGATGCTTCCGGTTGCTATTTATTTGTGAGGTATGATGTTTAGGGATATTGAGCTCCTATGTTATGATTCTACACCTTGAAGGAGGCAGATGGTGTGAATTCCTTTGAAGTGTATGCTTGGATTAGTGTTTGGATTTATTTTTTCTGGTTTAGGGAAAGCTTTTTTTGGGTAGAGTGTGTACGCCCCACCTTGTGTGTGACCCTTTATCTACAATATATCTGATGATAGTGGCCTTGGGGCCCTTTTGGAGATGTTTCAACAAGTGCATCGAGTGGTTCTACTCATTCTACCTCTATGGTTTTTGATAACCCACATACTCAGATCTCTATTGTGAAGTTGGACAACACCAACTATTTGGGTTGGGCTCATTTTGTGAGGCTTTCTTTGTAGAGTAGGGGAAAGCTAGGATATGTTATAGGTTCCATTAAGGTTCTTAAACCAGAAGACCTGACACATCCAAAGTGGGAGACTGAAAACTCCACTGTTATGGCATGACTATTTTTTCCATGAAACTTGAGATTGGAAGAAGGTTTATGAGGAAAGAAACTGCCAAAGTTATTTGGGACAATGTTACTAAAACTTTTGACTGTGTGGGTGACTCGGCCAAAGTTTATCAACTACTTCAGAAGGTCATTGGCATGAAGCAAGGGGATAGGACAATTTCTGAGTACTACAACATTGTCATTAGTCTCTGGGAGGAGTATGATCATTATAGGGACCTCCAACTATCCAATCCTGAGGATGAAGCTAAGATTTACTAGACACTTGAGAAGGAACGGGTTCTTATTTTTCTTAGTGGCTTGAATCCCGAGTATGAGCCGATCCGGATACAGATGTTGGGCCGATCTCCACTTCCATCCCTTGATGAAGTGTGTAGCTATTTGCAAAGTGAGGAGACTAGGCGAGTGGCCATGGAACTTGCCCCCTCCCTTGAGCGGTCAGCTCTTACTACTAGCTCTCAGAGAGATTGGCATAGTTGTGGCCAAGGCCAAGGCCCACCTCGTGGGGGTGACAGACGCTGTGATCATTGTGGGAAGTCTGGGAACACCAAAGAGAGATGCTGGGTTTTCCATGGTCGACCTCTTAGCATGCGTGGTGGTACTAGTGATGCTTATGGTGGACGTAGTGGGGGAGCTAGAGCCCACAGTGTTCAGGCTGAGCATTCTACTACAGGATCTGTTCTTAGCCCACAGGAAGAGCATAGTTCCCTTATTAGGAACGATATTGCAGCATTCCGCAGGGTCATGTCTCAACTGGGAGGCTCATCATCTTCTTCCCTTATAGTGCTAGAGTCTTCAGCTTCTGTGTTGCAGGTCTCCATGTTTGCCCCTCCCACAGCTCCATCTTGGGTTATTGATTCTGATGTTACGGATCGTATGACTAGTATGTCCTATTATTATGATACATACTCATTTTTTTCTGGTAGGGATAAGGTCAGGGTTGCTGATGGCTCCCTCTCCATTTATGGTAAGAATAACATTCCTATTACATCTTCTATTTTCCTTGATTCTGTTTTTCATGTTCCTAACCTTACCACTAATCTCTTGTCTGAGAGTCACCTAACAAAATCCTTAAATTATTGTCACATTTTTTCCTTCTCATTGTCTCTTTTAGGATTTGGTGACCAAGTTATTGACAGTGGGCGTGAGGAGAAAGGACTCTACTTACTTGAACCTCAATCACCTTTTTTTGCTACAACTATCTTATGTTTGTGGATGTACTGATAGTAGTTTTGTGGACTCTGTGATGTTGTGGTACCAACGCTTAGGACATCAATCTTTTGTTGTTATGCGGAAACAATTACCTCATTTATAATCTTTTCCTAGTTCCTATGTCTTTCATTGTGAACCATGTTGTTTGCCAAACATTGTCGTTCTTCTTATCCTTATCATGGTAATAGATCTACTGTTCCTTTTCACATTGTGCACACTGATGTTTGGGGGCCTTCTACTACTACTTCTTTACTTGGTTTACTTTACTTTGTTTCTTTTGTGGATGATTTTTCCCGTGCTACTTGGACTGTTCTGATGAAGCACAAGAGTGATGTGTATGATGCCTTTAAAATTTTTTATCATATGGTATGTACGCAGTTTGACACCAAAATTAAAATTGTTCGTTTTGACAAAGGGGGGGAGTATATGTATGGTGGTCTTCAAGACTTATTTACTAATCATGGCATTATCCATCAGCTAGCTTGTTTTGACACACCCCAACAAAATGGGGTAGCTGAGAGAAAAACTGCCATTTGTTGGAGGTTAATAGGAGTCTTCTCTTTGGCATGCATGTTCCTAAAAGTTTTTTGTCTGATGCTCTCCTTACTGCTGCTTATTTGATCAACCGTATGCCAACACAGCTTCTTGGCTCCAAAACCCCCTTGAACACCTGTCTCCTCAGTCTTCTTCCTTCTCTCTCCCCCCCAAAGTGTTTGGGTGTATCTGCTATGTCCATGTTAATAAGTCTTCTCGGACTAAACTGGACTCTAAGGCTTTTAAGTGTAACTTTCTTGGCTACTCCTCCACTACCAAGGGATACAAGTGCAATCATCCTTCTTCCAGACGGAGGCTTCTCTCTATAGATGTCACCTTGAGTTTGCACCTTTTTTTGCCTCTCCTCAACATCCTTTTCAGGGGGAGCATAATGGAGGTGAAAAGGCTACTGATGAGATCCCTTTTCTTTCTCCATTGCCTATCTCTCCTTTTATGCTTGACATTGGGAAACATAAAGAGGTGGATATTACTGATCTTGATGATCATTCAAAAGGTGGTTCAGGCTCAGGTAATGAAAAGATGACCATTGTGTATACAAGAAGGAACAAGAAGACTTGCCAAGAGTTCTCTTTGAATCCAACTCCTGAGATCCACCATTCTCAGTTAGGTAATATCCTTCCTTACCCATCAGAGTTAGATCTTCTTATTGCTATTAGGAAGGGAAAGAGAGCTTGTACTTATCCTATTGCCCAATTTGTTTTCTATGACTCTCTCTCTCTCCTACAGGTGTTGCCTTTACTATTGCTCTCTAATCTGCTTCTATTCCCAAGAATGTTTCTAAAGCTATGTCTGACCCTAAGTGGAAGCAAGCCATGGCTGAGGAAATGATGGCCGTTGAAAAGAATTATACTTGGAAATTGGTTGACCTTCCAAAGGGGAGAACTCTAGTTGGATGCCGGTGGGTCTACACAATAAAGTACCGGTCAGATGGTACTATTGAGAGGTACAAAGCAAGGCTGCTGGCAAAAGGATACAGTCAAGTGTATGGGATTGACTATCAAGAGACATTTGCTCCTGTGGCGAAGCATAACACCATAAGGGTCCTTTTATCTCTGGCAGCGAATAAGGATTGACCATTGTATCAATTGGATGTGAAAAATGCCTTCTTACATGGCGACTTAGAAGAGGAGGTGTATATGCAGACTCCTCCTGGCTTTAAGTTCCCTTTAACTGTAGGAAAGGTGTGCCTTCTCAAGAAGGCTCTGTTTGATCTTAAGCAATCTCCAAAGGCCTGGTTTGAAAGGTTATGACACGCCATCCTGAAGAATGGTTATTCCCAAAGTCAGGCTGATCACACTCTGTTCACTAAGCATGGTAATGGCACCATTACAGCTTTGATTGTCTATGTTGATGACATTGTGATAACTGGAGATGACAGAACTGAGATAGCTAATCTGAAGAACTACTTGGTCCAATAGTTTGAGATTAAGGATCTAGGACCCTTAAAATATTTCTTGGGGATTGAAGTATCTAGATCCAAGAAGGGCATAAATATATGCCGAAGGAAGTTTATTCTAAACCTCTTGAAAGAAACAAGAATGTTAGGCTGCAAGCCTGTAAGTTCTTCTATTGAGCAGAATCATAAGCTGGGGGAAGATGTTGGCCCTTCTCTTGTTGATGCTGGGAAATATCAAAGGCTAGTTAGGAAGCTTATTTATTTGTCTTTGATTTGTCCAGACATTACTTATGCAGTGGGGGTGGTGATTCAATTTATGCATGCTCCCAAGAGTGGGCACTTGGATGCGGTTTGCCTCATCCTCCGGTACTTGAAGTCCTCTCCAGGAAAATGACTAATTTTTGCCAAGCATAACCATATGAGGATAGAAGGCTTCATTGATGCAAATTGGGCTGGCTCAGTCTCTGATAGGAGATCTACATCAGGCTATTGCACATTTGTTGGTGGAAACCTAGTTACACCGCGGAGCAAGAAAAAATCTGTGGTGGCTTGGTTTAGTGCAGAGGCAGAATTTAGAGCCATGGCTCATGAAGTGTGTGAGTTTCTTTGGTTGAGAAGGTTGGTCCAAGAATTGGGTTTTGATACTGAGGCACCTATGAGGCTTTATTGTGACAACAAGGCTGCCATAAGTATAGCCCACAACCCTGTGCAACATGACATGACAAAGCACATAGAGGTGGATATGCACTTCATTAAAGAGAAGATTGATACTGGTTACATTTGCACACCTTTTGTGAGGACTGGAGATCAGCTGGCTGATATCTTCACACAGGGTCTTCTTCATCATCAGTTCAATTCTCAATTGTCCAAGCTGGGAATGTATGATATTTATTCTCCATCTTGAGAGAGAGTGTTAGAGATATTAGTTATGTTATTCTAAGGGTAGTTTAGTAATTTGTCATATTATGTTTTATTTTCCTTTTCCTCCTTAGGGAGGTATGTGTAATTTCCCTTCTCAAGGAGGTATGTGTAATATCTTGTAAATATGTTCTTAAAGAATATATTGGTGGTAGTGAGACTTTACTCACAACACATTATTCCAACATACTATTCCAACATACCATCGATCTCTCTTCTTCTCCCTCTTTTATTTCTCCATCTTCTTCCTCATCTCTCATCTTATTGTTCCTCTCCTCTCCATTCACATATTCTAAATACTATTGCATCTACTGCAACCTCAGACTTTGATGAGCAAGGTCGTAATGAGTATTATCCCTTTTGGTGCTTGGTTTGTGAAATTGGAGGGAACTAATTACCTCATCTTGTCCAGAACCACTTATCTTACAATTGCTAGCAGAGGTCTCATTGGTCATATCACAGGAAAATCAAAGAAATTGCTATCTTTGATTTTACATAATTATATGTCCCTAATTTTACTACTAATCTGCTGTCTATTAATAGCCTTATTAGGGACTTGAACGGTCAAGTAACTTATTTTTTTCCTTTTCCCATTGCGTTTTTTAGGATCTACAATAGGGAAGACGATTTGGTAAAGTGCAGGGTGGTCTCTATTTGCTTGATGATGGTTATCTTCCTACAATTGAGGTTTCTACTACTTCTCATCAGCTATGCTCTATTTCCTCTGATCTGCAACAATGGCATTATCGTTTAGGACATCCTCCCATTGGAACATTATCTCTTTTATTACCGCAATTAGTTAAACAATGTAATATGGATGATTTTTTTTGTGAAGCCTATATTCTGGTTAAACAAACTCGTTCTAGTTATTTTCCATTAAATAAAAGAAGTCTTGCACTTTGTCATTTGGTTCACTCTGATGTGTGGTGTCCGTCTTGTTGGACATCTATCTTTGCTAAACGTTGGTTTGTCTTTTATTGATTGTCTCTCTCGCACAACATGGGTGTATATAGTGCAACACAAAAGTGCAGTGTTTAATTGTTTTCCACGCTTCCACAAGATGATTCAGACATAGGTCAATGCTACTTTGAAAATTCTTCGTAGTGATAATGGTACTAAATATATGGAGGGTCAATTCCAGTGGTACCTTACTGAACATGAGATCCTTCATTAGACTAACTACATTGGCACTCCTGCTCAGAATGGGGTGGCTGAACGCAAGAATAGACACTTACTAGATGTTGCCCGCGCAATGATGTTTGCCAGACATGTTCCCTCTCAGTATTGGAGCAATGCTATCATGAATGCTGCCTACTTGATCAATGCCTGCTCGGGTTCTTGATTCTCATACTCCTGTTGCCATTCTTCATGGGGATAACTCCTTTCTGGTTCCTCCGAAGACTTTTGGGTGTGCTTGCTATGCTAGAGATCGCCACTCACTAGGAAAATTGGAACCTCATAGCATCAAGTGTATCTTTCTGGGTTATTCTTCTTCTCAGAAAGGATACAGGTGTTACTATCCTTCTGCTAGGCATATCATAGTCACCATGGATGTTGTGTTTCACGAATCTGTTGGCTATTATTCCTCGCCATCTCTTTGAGGGGAGTCCGATAGTGATAGTGAAGAGCCGACTCTGAATCTGCTTGCTCCACCTCCAATGTATCTGCCATCTCTGACAGAGAGTGATTTCCAGCTCAAGGGGAGATTGAGACCACTGTTTTTGCCTAGGGGGAGTGGACTCCCATTCAACGTACTATTAGTGAATTTCAAAGACAATTGATGATTCAACTCTTCAAGTCTATTGTAGGGGTCACACCAGAAATAAGCAAGACTTGTAGCTAAAGGGTTCACTCAGAAATATGAAATTGACTACCAGGAGACATTTGCACCAGTTGCCAAATTGACCTTTGTGCGAGTGTTGCTCTCATGTGCTGTGAACTTAGGATGGGATCTCTAACAACTTGATATCAAGAATGCTTTCCTCTATAGAGAGCTTAATGAGGAAGTATATATGGATATTCCACTAGGTTTCTCCAGTAAGGGAATTTAGGGCAAGGTCTATAAGTTAAACCATGCTCTCTATGGTTTGAAGCAGTCACCTAGAGCGTGGTTCGGGAGATTTCACAAGACGATGGCATCTATGGGGTATAAGTAGAGCAAAGCTGGCTACACATTATTCATAAAATGGTCTGGTGATAAAATTACTATTCTCATTGTTTATGTGGATGACATTGTGGTGCCAGAGAATGGAAGTGTTAAGATTGGTTGCCTCAAGGACTTTCTTGCTCGAGGGTTTAAAATAAAGGATATTGGAAAACTAAGGTACTTTTTTGGGATTGAAGTTGCTCGATCTTCTAAAAGCATCTTTCTATCTCAGAGGAAGTAAATCGTTGATCTATTGTCAGAGATTGGTTTGTTGGGTTGTTGTCCTTCTAATACACCTATGGAAGCTAGTACATGACTCAAGGGAAAGGAGGTTGAATCCATTGATATAGGGCGTTACCAATGGTTGGTAGGCAAATTGATATATCTCGCTTATACTTGTCCTAATATTCTGTGGTTTTCAGGTCAGTCAGTTTATGCATGATCCCTACTCCTTTATGGAAGTAGTCCTATGTATCCTAAGATACTTGAAATCTGCTTCAGGAAAAAGGTATTCTTTTATCCCTCATAATCATTTTAGAGTTGAAGCTTATACAGATGCTGATTAGGCGGGATATCCTGACAAAATGTCCATCTCAGGTTATTATACCTTTGTGGGTGGGAATCTTGTCACTTGGCACTGCAAGAAGTAGAATGTGGTGGCTAGATCTTGTGCTGAAGCAGAGTTTTGTGCTATAGTACAAGGGATTTGTGAGTTTTTGTGGTCATGCACTCTCTTAGATGATATTGGTGTGCCTGTTCGTCTTCTTATGATGCTCTACTGTGATAACAAGGCTGCTATTAGTATTGCTCATAATCCAGTACATCATAATTGTACCAAACATGTGGAGATTGACAGACAATTCATCAAAGAGAAGGTGGATGCTGGCTTGATTTGTGTTCCCTTTGTGAATTTTGAAGATTAGTTAGCTGATGTATTCACTAAGGGTTTAGTTGGGAAGATGTTTTAGACTTGTTTAGTTAAGTTGGGCATGTGTAATATCTACGCGCCAACTTGAGGGGAGTGTTAGAATATATGTTAAATGTGCCGTAGGGGCACATTAGGGCTTTCACTTCTCCATTGAGTCATTGACCCTTTTTAGTGTGGGGTGACTGGATGGGGGGCATAATTGTAATTTCTATTATTTTTTGCTTATTATAAATAAAGGGTTTGTGTGATCAGTTAGATCATTCAAGCATTCTCCCCATTAATGCTGCTAACAGTTTATTGATTGGACTTCAGATCAGGGAGATCTGATGTTTGACCCTTTGATCAGATCAGGGAGATTTGATGTTTGACCTTTCTCCAAGAAACCAAATTTCTGCTGTATTGATTAGGAAAATCTGGACTGTGTTCAATTCAAACTGCTACTGGTTTTTAATGGCTTGAATAGGCTTGATTCGATCACGTAATCACTCAATAAATAAGAACAAAACAGAAGAAGAAATAAAGGAAGAGGGTGAGAATCGATGGAGGAAGAAAGGGGGAATAGGGATGGCTATCTTAGCCTGGGTCTCTCACCCTTAGTTCTCTCGGTTGATGAACAAACCTTTCTCAGGTCCAAGGAGTAAGCATAGATCACAAAAAAGACTTCAATAATTAATCCATCTCTGTGTTGCAACAATGCCTCTTTATATAGTAGAGGTTAGAGACTCAATCATGGTAAGAAACTAAAAGAAAAAAAAAAGAGGAAACAAACTAAAGTTCTAAACCTATTGACTTTAGACACAATCCTCCTAACAAATAATAATTTGCTTACAAAGAAAGAAATAAAATAAAAACTTAGAATCTTCTAGAGATAACTAGTTGATTCTAGACATTTGTCAACTAAGAAAACATAAAAAGGAAACAAAGTTCAAACATAAAAGAAGGAACTTAAAGGACCAAATTACTGTTCACATTTTTTTTTTTTTTTTTTAATTTTATTTCGTCCCTCTTCTTCTTCATGCTTTGATCCACATCAGAGTCCTAAGCTATGCATGCATTTTATTCACCACTTCTCCTAGGGTTATTTTGGGTCTGCTAGTGCCTTCCATCTGAATCAATCACTCCTTACTGGAGCATCTCAAGGTCTTCGTTGAACATGGCCATGCAACCTCAAATAACATTCTTTCCTAACTCGGCTCTAATGTGATTGAATTTACTTTATGTCTCCTAGTTTTGCTATTCATCCATCTCAACATCGTCATCTCTCTGCTATACTTAGTTTATCTTTGTGAAATTTCTTAACTATCCAACATTCTTCTCTATACATCATAGCTGATTGAATAGCTGTCTTATAAAATTTTCCTCTAAGCTTTAATGGAATAAGATGATCATGTAGCACTCCTGATGCAACAGCTGCTGCTATGCCACTCGAATTAATCGGTCGGCTATAACTTCATCAGTGTATATTATTCTACGGGAAATCTGATAATATGCTATTCGTTGGTCGTGCAAGACAGGTGGTACCGCTGACCTTGAACAATTGTGAAATGTAGGAATCGGTTTTGTAGCCTTCCTGAAAGTCATCACTCTGCTGGTGATCAGACTCTATGTTCTGATGTGCATTGTTCTGAGTTTGGGCTACCTTGCGGTTTGGAAAGCCTTTTTTATTAGGGTAAGTGAAAAGTCCAGATCAATAAGCTCGACAAGAGCCACCTCATCAATCCTTTTGCTGTCCTGTTCGGTTATTCCAAATTGTTAGTTTAGTGCTCTTCCTATCGGCAATGCACCTCCTCATTTCGAGATACTCCTTGGAGAAGGACATGGGACATAATGAGATTGGAACACGAAAAATACATTTTTTTTTTTTTTTGTTGTGTGATAGGCTGATACCCAAGATTGAATCTCTATGAAAGAGCAAGGTGTCGTATTGGGTTTGAAAGGAATCTGTCCACCAATCCTATATTGTTGAACCTATTGATCCGGGATATGAAGTGCCTAGCAAAGAAAGACCAAAGAGAAGCATCTTCCACAGCCCTAAATGAAAAGATGAGAACATTTTCGGCTTTAGGGGCACGACAATATAGACATCGTGATGGAATTGTATAGTGTATATTATCTCAACAATGCCTACAAACTTCCCTTATCTTTTCTATTGAAATGAAAGAGAAAATGTGCAATTTTTATAGTCACAGAGTCCAAAATTCAGGGCAAATTGGAACTAGTAACTATTGTATTTATATAAAAAAAAAAAAAAAAGGAAAACTGAAAAGGTCGCCTTATTCAAAACCCCTTGGAGAAATTTGGATGTCTCCCACTTTTCACCTTGGAATGCATTGTTCTTCTCCACTTCATCCATCCTATTTTAATTCTTTGAGCAACATCATCTTGTATATCACCTTCTTTCATTATGATAGAGCTGAGATACCTAAAACAATCACTTAATGGGATCACCCTCTCACCAATATTCACCACCTCACTAACCGTCCAACGTAACTAAAGTTACACACCATAGACTCTGTCCTTGTTCTACTTATCTTAAGACCTATTGACTCCAAGTTTGATCTCCATAACTTCATCTTGGCGTTAATCCCTGCATTTGTCTCATCCACGGAGATAATATCATCAACAAAAAGTATAGACCAAAGCACCTCATCTTGTATGTCTCTGGTTAAATCATCTATGATAAAGTGCAAAAAATTATACTAATGATCTATGGAAGGAGAAAATGAAGCAACAACCAAGGGCAAATACTGCAAAAGATAACCAACAACCAGTCTAAGAGAAAATGTCTAGCATCAAATCAGGTCAGATGAGGCCAAGAACCAGGTTGAGTTGGGGGGGGGGTAAATGTAGAAGGAAATAAGCCCAAAATATGATGGTAATCCAATGGCTGGATGTGGAGAATAGGTTGATGCACCAAAATAGAAACTCCGTTACTGCAGAATTTATATTTCTTCAGTATTCAAGCATCTATTCATCTGATCAGGCATCAAACTTGCAATAAGTGACCTTGGGCCATATGAATGAACCCCTAAAAATCTCAAACACTTAACGGTTAGATGGGGAGATATCTTCAATCCAAAGGTGCAGCCAAAAGGGCAAAAGAAAGAGTACTGCCACTTGTAGGAATCAGCATCAAATAAGAACCTTTCATGTGCGTAGATGAGACATCCATGTAGTAGTCTTCAATACCATAGGGAATACTAATTGTCATGTGTTATAAACTAGGGTGTCAAACAAAGCTAGAACATCATTGGTTTCTGTAAGGAATAAAGAAGAAGGCCTTAAGATGACCCTCAAAAGAAAGGTAGGGATCAAAGTTATTGGTTGGCTATTGCTTTGATACCATGTAACAATACCAAAGCAGCAAGCAACCAATAGAAGTCAACAGAAAAAGAGAAGAAAGTAGAAGAAAGAAGAAGAGGGTGAAGATGAAAAATCCGATGTTGAGAGTATAGTTGTCACAACGTCATGGCGACCCAAGGCGGTGGAGGGGTGGCTAATCGATTTGGTCGTGAATCACCCGCTACGCCTTGCTATGGCGATCAAATCGACCATATGTTATTTTTTATTTTTCCCCTATTTTCTATAGTTATTTTATATGTTATAATATATACCCTATGACATAAAAAAAATCAATCAACATTAAGCAACATCAAGTTATAAAAAATCAACGTAGTCACACTCACATCAAGTCATAAAAAATCAACACGACTTATTGACATTTAGAGAATTGCTCTTCCTCTATAATAAGTTTTATTGGTCAAATGATTTTATTTTTAGATAAGACTTTTTGTATTAGGTATAACACAAAAATAGCTTTCTAACAAGGGTAAGATTACTTAAATCAGAGTTGTTATGACAAAGTTATGTTCCGGTCAAACTTATTTTAAAGTGGCACGAATACTGTTAAATCGCCTGAATGTAAATAATTTTATTGACATCAAAACAAAATATTATTTTCCGGACTTTTGGTTTTTAGCAATGCTCTACCATGATAAGATTTATAAAATTTTCAGAATTGAGAAAACCTTAGCATTAGAAAGTTGAAAATTGCCCTACCACCAAAAATCCAGTTTTTGTTCTTGGACCGGGGAGTTGACTTTTGATCCTTTTGGAATTTGATTTTTAAATTATTTTTATTGGATTCAAATAAGGGGTATTTGCTTATTAATGAATAATATATTAAGTAAATGAAATGACAAAATATAAAAACATTCACTTAAATGGTATTTGGCATGAATAAGAGCAAAAAATATAAGATGGCATACAGTGCAATAAGGCGATAGTTGCCTCGGCCCCAGGCAAACCGCCTGGACGCCATGAGGCCTTGACAACTGTGGTTGAGAGGGGACACAAAGACTCACTCACGGTATGTTAGAATTCCTACAACCATGAGCAGTACTCATATATTAAAGAAAAAAGTTACAAAGACCTAAACACCCCCTTAGTATAAATAAAGACTACAATACCTTAAAACATAAAAACCAATAAAGCCAAAATACCCCTGTCGACAGTACAAGAGGTAAAGAACTACTAATCTTGACAGTATTCGCTCTCTTTACCGTCATAATCTAATTCTGAATGATTTATCACTAGAATCTCTCACTCTCTCTCCATCCTTGTATATATGTTTGGAAGGTTATCAGTCTTAAGAGGTTTCCCAAGTTTAAAAACTTTTCATTGGTAGACTTGTGCATGTGTAACAGAAAATTGTTGAACATGATCACAGTTTCCATTTTAATCCCGATTAGGCACTGGCACTGGGGAATGTTTGCCTATATCATATCAGAATCTATCAAAAGTTGTTCAACTCTAACCCACCTTGCACATTGAAATATGCATGGGTCTCTCCAATTGTATGAGGCAACTGGAATTGGCTCTGGACTTTCTACATACTGGCTAACCGGTTAATCATGTTCCATTGCCATTCGTAATCCAATCATTCCTCAATAGATGTGTGTGTCTTTATTGGTGGGTGCATTTGTTCATTAGTGGGTCTATGGGAAACTATTTCATCTTGATAATTGTCTTATAGGCCACAACATCTTTTATCATTCCTCAATAGATGTATGTGTCTTTATTGGTGGGGTGCATTTGTTCATGAGTTGGTCTGTGGGAAACTATTTCATCATGATAATTGTCTTAAAGGTCACCACATCTTTTCTCTGCTTGCATGTTCTTTTATTGGTCTTCCATTTTACTTGCATTTATGGTCATTAATTCCTTTCAGGCTGTCTACAATGCAAACAAATTTGCCAGACTCGTGAGGCAAAGGGAAAGGCTCCAAAATTGGTTGGATTACAACCAACTTAATTTCGAAAGACATCCAGACAAAAGACCAACCAGAAAGGTAGTCTGTTACGCAGGCTCAGAATGTGAAACTATACTTTCTATTTGGATAACCATGTAGGCCTAAACTTCACTTTATAATAGTAGAGTAGTTGCTAGAGTAATTTTTTTCCCCCTCTTTTTAGGTTTGAACCTTTAGTAAATTGGATTTGATGATTTGATAATCACTTAAGTTTTCTGGTTTGATTTTTACAGAAAGGATTTCTAGGGCTTTGGGGAGAAAGAGTGGATGCTATTGAGTACTATAAACAGAAAATGAAGGAGCACGACAAAAGGGTAAATTTTCATTGTTACAGCAGCAAGATGCTCTCGCTTTTTAGGTCTCTTGTAGTTTTTTCTCTTCTTTATATATTTTGTTCTAGTCTCTTTTTCTGCTCATTTGTTGATGCCTCTATGTTAACTTAAAGACTCCTTGCTCTTTGATTGAAGTATGTAGGTTTAACTCGAATTGTTTATGATGCATAGGTTTGTATACCTCCTATAGGTTTCTGGGTTGTTGTCTTATCACAGTTGCATTTGCATATTTCGTGAGAAATGAAAATTCAATATTTCATGAGTTGGCTTTATCTGGTCACAAGATAATCTCAGGAAATTCTTTGATTGTTAAAACCTAATATTTATATCTTCTACTCATGTTGTGTCAGATGGCATTGGAGCGCGAGAGGATTCTTAAGGATCCAAAGTTGATCATGCCGGTTGCTTTCGTTTCATTTAATTCGCGATGGGCAGCTGCTGTATGTGCACAGACGCAACAGAGCAAGAATCCCACACTGTGGTTAACTAATTGGGCCCCAGAGCCCCGTGATGTGTACTGGCAGAATCTGGCTATACCATTTGTTTCACTTAGTATCCGCAAGCTTATAATGTCGTTATCAGTTTTTGCTCTGGTATTCTTTTACATGATACCGATTGCTTTTGTGCAATCACTTGCGAATCTTGATGGTCTCGAGAGGGTTGCTCCTTGGCTCAGGCCAGTAATAGAATTGTAAGTAGTTTCTTTCTTATCTGGATTGCTTGGTGAGTCTTGAAGTAATTCATTTCCTTAAATAGATCTCTAGGGCAGGCTATAGCTTTTTCATGGGAAGTCACCGCACCAACTCTACTTCATTGGGATCTATCGTGGAATCCTAGGAATCTTGGATTAGTTTTCCTTCACTATAAATTTGCATATGGTTGTCTAGTTTCTGTAATAGTATAATTATAAAAAGGGGAAACTTCCCCATGACGCCACAGTGAATTTCTCCCTCACATAGGGGTTTTTTTTTTATTTATAATTATTCTGTTTGCTGCTCTGAATATTTGGGCCCCATCGTTATGATACTTGTTTTAGAACAATCATTGTTGTAGGGCGTAGATTCCTCACCACACTAATGTTGTGAGGATCTCTCTCCCTTCTAATAATATGTACTTCAACAATTGGTGAAATTCCCTAATTTTTGGCACCAAAACTAGGAACTTTTGGTGCTGAAATCAATCTTTAAGATCAGAATTTTGGAATAAAATGTATGATAAGACACATTGGACAGTACAATCCTATAGAAAAATGAAAATATTAATGTATTGAAGCATTGAATGCCCCATAAAGGGTGAATAAAAACAACCATGTCTTGGTGGCTGAATGCTAAATGTCCAAGATTGAAATTTAACAAAATAATGAAATTAAGAGCTACAAGCCTACCAATGGTAAGTCTCTAAAAGTAATCGACTAGGTGCAGTTAGTGATACAAGTCATTGACTATTTGCACCTAGGAGACAAACATGTGAGTGGTGACCAACTTATGCATGAGTCGGCTTGTCCAAGGCCCAATATGCCTGAGCATTCATCTACACAACATTATGATGATATGGGAGCACCTGTCTTAAGATTGAGCATAATCAAACATTGTACTCCTAGAATCATCATGATGGATGCTCCCTCCTGTGAAAGCACCTATATCACCTTTCATTGGCTCAACTTCATTAGATTTTAAGAAGCCAAAACCCAGTCTTTGCCTTGTTAACTGTTAATTTTATTTCAGTTTCCCTTATAAATTATGGCAAAGGTTCCCTGGTCGGTAGACTGTTAGACTTATTAAGGGTACTTTCGGCACGTGACCATTATATTGTCATATGTTGTAATGTGTTATTCCTTTGTTACCTTTTACCTCCCTTGGCTATCTTATATTAGCATGGTGGTAAAGATACAATTTCCCTTGTTAAGCTAAGTGAATCAATATCAGGGAGAGAAATGTATTCTCTCCCACGAGTTCTACCCACATCTCCTTCTCTTCTTCTTCCTCTTTTCATCTTCTTCCTTCTCCCTTGTTCTCTTGTAGCTCTTGAATTACAACTTGGTATCAGAGTTCCATGGTTTGAGAGTCGTATTACAAATTCCTCTTCCCTATTTCCTCTCTTTGGAATCCTAGGGTATAAAGGGTTCCAAGGAAGAGGCTACCATTTGAATCAATTGAAGCATTAGATTGGTCTTGGATGAAGACTACAAGATCTCATGTGAATATGAGCTCTCTTGAAGCTCAAAAATTGACACCAGTCATCACCAAAGTTACTGCCAGCTTTTTTCGGTTTCTCTCTCTCTCTCTCTCTCTCTCTCTCTCTCTCTCTCTCTCTCACACACACACACACACACACACACACACACACAGTCTTATGGATGTTGTTGGGCTGGGGTGGCTTATGTGAATCTCCTAGGGGTCCTCTTCATTTGAAGTTGTCAGGGCACAACTCACTTCCTTTTGGACTGCCAGGTACAACCAATATCTTTTTTCTTTTCTTTTCCTTTTTTTCATGTAGAATGCAATGTGTGTTGTTTTCCATTGTGTAATAGTGGCGAACTGCTTTGTATGAATTCTTTGAGTTGTCATGAGATAATGCTACCCTTTGAATTGGTGCTTGAGTGGATTTTCTTCAAACTTAGTGTTTGTTTCTTCTTGTTGGATTTTTTATTAGTATTGGGACGGTGTATTTGGGTTGATTGTGTACTTCCCACTTGGTTTGGATATCATTACCACATTGTTAAGGGTGTTCCTACATTATGTCTAAGGTCAATGGACCTACAAAAGCTTCGACTACTGCTTTGGGTGATTCACAACCTACTCAGATAGCCTTTGAGAACCCCAACACCTAGATTTCCATTGTAAAGTTGGACAACACCAACTACTTGAACTGAGCTCATTTTGTATACTTGCACAGTAAGGGAAAACTATGGTATATTACAGGCACCATTCAAGCCACTTAAGTGCTCCAACGTATCAGAAATGGGAGATCAAAAACTCCATTGTTATGACTTAGATGATCTTCTCTAATGAAGCATGAAATTGGAAGGAAGTTTGTGAGAAAGGAGACTGCCAAGGATATTTGAGTTAATATTTCCAAGATTTTTGATCAAGTGGGTGACTTGGTGAATTACCAACTCCTCCAAAAGATTATTACAATGAGGTAGGGTGATAAGACCTTTTTTTAGTATTATAATAATGTTGTTGGTCTCTGGGAGGAGTATGACCAATACAGGGACCTCCAACTATCCAATCCAATGGATGAAGCTAAGGGATATCGATCACTTGAGCAAGAGGGCGTCCTAATTCTCCTTAGTGGCCTAACCCAGACTATGAACCAATCTGGTCTCTTCTTCCCTCCTTAGGTGAAGTTTGTAGCTACTTGCAAAGTGAGGAGACCCGAAGAGTGGCCATGGAACCGGTATTATCTCTTGAATGCTCTGCTTGAGGATGACAGAGATAGACTTCGATGTGATCATTGTGAGAAACCTGCCACACTAGAGAGAGGTGTTGGGTACTTCATGGCCATCTCCTTGGTATGTGTGGTCCTACTGGTATACGTGGTGGTAAGAGAGGGGGAGCTAATGGTTGAGACTGACCCTATAGGGTATCCTTCTAGCTTGTCGACAGATCACATTTCCTTTACCAAGGAAGATTTTGCAGCATTTCTCTAGGTTATGTCATAGTTGGGCAGCTCTTCTTCTATATCTACAATGTTAGACTCTTCGGATTCAGCCTCGTAGGTCTCCACATTTGGCCATGCCACTGCTTCTTCTTGGGTCATTAACTCTGGTGTCATCGTTCATATCATTGGTATGTCCCAGTGTTATGATTCCTATTTTGTTTGCTTTGGTAGGGATAAGTTTAGGGTCACCATTGGTTCAGTTTCCTCCATTTCTGGTAAGGGCAGTGTCCATCTTTTTTCTTTTATTGCTCTTAACTCTATTCTACGTTTTCCTAACCTTGCTATTATCTTTTGCTTGTGAGTCACTTAACCAAATCCTTGAATTGTTATGTCACTTTTTCCCCCTCTCATTGTCTTTTTTTTCAGAGTTGGTGATGAAGAGGATTATAGGCAGTGGATGCGAGGAGAAAGAACTTCACTTTCTTAAACCTTGTGCACCTATTTTGCCCACCTCTCAGTCCTATGTGTGTGAACATAATGGCAATAGTACTGTGGATTCTATGATGCTTTGGCATCAACGTGTAGGACAACCTTCTTTTGTTATGAAAAAAACAGTTGCCACATTTTTTCCTTTTCTTCCTCCCATGTTTTTAGTGTGAACCATATATGTTTGCTAACAATTCCACCACGTGGAAGGATCAATTGGTAAATCTTACTGTTCAATACCTAGGAGATGGTTTGGATGAACCACGTGCCAAACTGTATGCCCAAATTCAATCATTTACCCACCAAGTATTGCCATTCCCTTCCATATGTTCGTGCATCCCCTCAGTTGTCCCTTACGCCTATGTCAAATTTCTAGATGTTTCAATGATCTGTTTTGCCACATGGCCAACTCTATTTGGGTTGAAACTTGACTTATGAGAAGGGGAACTTGAGGGGTATCTCTTCTTTCAGCTCAATCCGATCTGCCACATGGTACAAGTAGGCACCCAACCATGACTTGGTATTGTGGACAGCCAGACCAGAAAACCTTTTCCTATCTGCCATATTGTTCGTTTTGTATTACACTTATTTTCTTATGGTTATGTATATATATGTACTTAATTTATCAATTAGTACTTCTGCTGGTTCTTGTTTATCTATCAGTACTTAGTGTTAGTTCTACTTCGGCCTCTTGTAAGATTTATCTCCTACTCTGTGGGGGTGTTGTCCTTACAAATCCGTTAATTAATGACCTCATGTTTTATGATGGCCTAGATAATTTGCTTAAGTCCTATTTGTGTATCATGTTATTTCAATCATCTTACAAGCATCTTATTGGCTCTTCTATTAAAAGATATGTCTGAAATATAAGTGATACAAATAGTTGTGACAAGACTTCGTCAATTGATTATTATAAATATAATTTGTACTTTGACTTTTTGCTTATTTTTGTATTGACTGGTCACATGTGATATTTTGCAGGAAGATTATCAAATCATTCCTCCAAGGTTTCCTTCCGGGTCTAGCTCTTAAAATATTCTTGTACATTCTTCCTTCAGTTTTAATGCTAATGTCGAAAATTGAGGGCCATATATCTCTATCATCACTTGAAAGAAAGGCATCGGCTAAATATTACTATTTTATGTTGGTGAATGTGTTCTTGGGGAGTATAGTGGCTGGAACAGCTTTTGAACAACTCCATTCTTTCCTTCATCAGTCGCCTACCCAGTAATACTCTCTCTTTTTTTAGACAACTTGCTATAGAGGAATCCATTATGTAAATCTGTTAATGTGGAGAGCTCTTTTTTTATATTATTTATTTGATTTGGTTTACTTATGGGTTTAGGTAGACCTTGGCTGAAACTTAATTGAAAAGTTATTTGTATCTTGTGCTGTGTGAGTATCTTTTAAAACATAGATGTTAAGCTTATCAAGAAAACCAAAGGAAACTAATCAATATTGATTTCCAAGATACCCAGAAGAAAGCTAATGTTCACTCAACTATGGATATGGACAAAATTTTGCCTGATGGAAGCAGCTCCTTGAGATAGATCTGTATGTGAATTGTGGGCTTGTAGCAGTAACTTCTTAATGGAAAATTTGGTTGTCTAGCCGTGATTGTCACACCCTGCCTCCAGAAGGCCAAGATATGCGGCACTAGACACCTTACCGCATCCAGTCAGCCTGTTTTCCCTAGGATCCAGACTAAGAAAGCAAAATCATAACACCACAACTACCCTACTAAAGATCATAAGCCATATGTACAACAGTCTGATAGTAATATGTGTTACATAGTTTCCAGTGTCAGCTTAGTGATAAAACATATTTACAATTTCAGGTGATGTGAATATACTCCCAAAACAGGTATTTACACGGTTCATAGTACATTAGTAGTAAACTATATACATTAGAGTACATAATCCAGCGGAATATAAACACAAAAAGGAAATCTGGTAAGTCCATCCTAATCCTCAGATGAACTGGCCTCTGTAGGCACAGTCATCGCATCTACACTCAGGTCCATGGTCGGTCTCATCCTTTGAAATATTGGCCAAGAAATCCATGGCCATTGTCGCATGATCAGTGCTGGAAAATGGCAAAACACTAATCTCGTCATCTAGAAAAGTAAGTAAGAGGGGTGAGCATATCATGCTCAATGAGGGGGCGGGGACAAGCAAGCAAACACAATACAAATGATGCAATGCAATGCTCCACACTTTATATGATGCTCATGGATTCATTTAACATTACACTACTTCCTAGTCCATTACTAAGTCTGTAATAGTGGTATAGTGCTACACAACATAGGTGGTATCCTCTTCCCAGTACGTCGGGCCTAAGGGATACAAGCTCATTATAGGTAGGAGTCAGCTAGTCCCGGAAAGAACCTCGATCCCCCGGTTGACCCCTAGGTTAGTAACCCCAGGCAGTCAAGTGTATAGTATGTCTTATCCTGTTGCTATCCGTCTCCAGGTACAGTACGTCGTACCACAGAAGTGTACTGCTAATCAGGCAGCCACAGGTCGGGGGTGTACTTATCCCCCTACTGACAAGGGGTTGTAGCACTCGGGTGTGATAATCCTAACCCACAAATTCTATATGAGCAAATACAAACATCACCAATTACATCACATGCAAATAAATGTCAGGCACTCACTAGTGTCCCGTTTCACCTGTCTTACCTTTTTCCAGATTCTAACTTCATTGGGTCAGTAATAAATGAACAATATTATGCACACAACAAAATGCATGAGATTCAAACAAGATTAAAATAAAACAAATAAATACTCCGTAAAATAAGTCAGGGCACCCACTCACATTGGTGTCCAATTTCCTGAAATCTGGATTCTCGATTCAAATTGACGTCCTCACTACATATTCAAATAAATTATTCAGAATTAGAATCCTACCTCTAGCCTATCCAATTTAACATAATCCCAGGTCCTCAAATTCTGATTGGGTTTCCGGCTTCCATCAACTATACAGTCTGGGTTCCCTAATCCTTCCACCAATATGGTTATTTGTTGGGAACATACCAGTGAGTCCCACACTTGGGCTGGGTATCCCAAGACCACACTGGCCATCCTTTCAGTCTCACTGAACCCCATACACTGTTCCCTCACTCCCTAGTAGATCCTGTTTCTGTTAAAACACATGTATACATACCCCACTAAAGTGTGCAGGGCTTGCTAGCCATCACAGCAACTTACTAGGATTCTGGAACCCAAACTGGCAGGTTGGCTGGGCAAAAACTGGCTGGCTGGTCAACACCTGCTGGTTCCCCTGTTTTCTGCAGAATTCAATTCTGCCTCTGCTGCTGAACTCTGTTTGGCCAAATTGAGGTTCTGTCTTCCTTCTAAAGTCCAAATTGGCCATATGGGGTTTTCCAATACACAGGTTAGGTTTCCCACTGTCCCACTTCTGAAGTCCAATTGCTGATACTCGAGGTGGCTAATTCCAATTCAGCAGATTTTCAGTGAAGTAATTTTACAGAATTGATTACCCTTAGCCTCAATTTTTCCCAGACTTTCAGCTGCCCATGAATATAGAAGGATGTCCCAACTCTATGAAATCTCACAGTAGGAATTCTGGGAAAGAATTCATATTAATTAAATTGCTCAAATTCATACTTGCATTATGATAGAGATTCACATAACAGCTCTAATTCATCTTTAATTCCCTAAATTTCCTTGAACTACTGAAACCCTAGGCTCCAGGGTTTGGTAGTGACACAGTTCCTGCCAATTGGAACCCCAAATACCCCACTGAAATTGGGATTTTTCCTACTGGGCAGTTGTACAGCTCCCTGGGGTTTCCTGGCTGCCTCCAATTGACCTAAACCCTAACCCTAGCTACCCACTTAACCTAGAAATATCTAAAATGACCCTACTAAATTAGCAGTAGCTCTTACCTGTGGACAGTACTGGTCCAGTAGGAGTCTCAGATGCAAGAGCTCCTCTCACTTCTTCTTCCTTCTCTTCCTTCTCCTTTCTTCTTCTTCTTTTTTCTTTTTTCTTTCTTCCTCTGTTGCAGCAAATGATTTCTTTAGGATGTAACACATCCTTAGGTTTTAAGTCCCTTATTTATATGGCTGTCCAAACAGAGGAATTGATCTGGCTACTAAGCTGGTCAAGTGTTCAATACATGTAGGAGAATAAGATATCAAAATTGAAGGCCAATACAACGGTTATATTTCAAGTTAATAAAGTTTCCTAGCAAGGAAACTTGAAACTTGGAACAGAACAAAATTCAATTTTCAAGAAATTTCAGAATGCAAAAATAGTTGTCAATGTTGATCTGATTTAATGAATTAAAGAGCAGAATGAAATCTTAGCAAAGTCCTGAAATTAGATCTGGAAAAATCAATTGACAAAACAGGAATTTTAATGTAAGACCAGACCTTTAACAATTACTAGACTCACTCTTGCAGCAGGATCCAAGCAAATAGCCACCCCAAAATTTAACAAGTCAACCCAAAAGTCAACCTTCTCAATGAAGGTGAAACGTAGGAATCAATGCACTCATCATACAACAAGTATTAACGCCCTTCAAAAGATGAGAGAGAATTGTTTGAGCCGTTTGAGAGTAATTAGAGAGTTTCAGATAATAGAGAAATTTCAGAATTCAATCAAACAAAAATTATTTCAATCCATAGGTCAGATTCTTTCCAAATTCAGATTGAATCTCCCTCTAGGGTAGCTTTACTAGTCCCCAAAATATGACCACAAACTAATGGCCAGATTAGAAGTTATTTGAAACTAGAAATTCTGGAATCCAAAAGTTGCAGGTGTAGGAGATTTTTAAGTAGCAGTCAGCTGATACACAGGTCAGGATCCCCCTAATTATGGCTTGAGTGGACCTCTTGGGATGGCCTTGACTTCCCCAAAGTTTGGTCTTGATCTGATAGACCAAACAGATTCAGGTTAGCAAACACTGTATTCTGAAAATTGATTAAAAAAAGAGCATCTGCAAGTTGTTTAACCAGGTATTAAATGATAGAAACCAGTAAGGATAAATTAGATAGCATATCTCAGAATGGGGAAAGACAGATAATGTAGAACTCTGTTGACAAATGCAATTTGCATTTTGCAATGTGCACTGGACCTAATTACTAATTTCTGATGTATTATTCTTTATAAGTGCATTTTGCATGAGCATTTCCATGCGTAATTTAGCATATCTTTTGTCTCTCCCATAGTTGTCAAGAATCTAGGGGTTTCTAGGCATTGGAGGGGGTAAAGAATCTTGGCAAAACGAACAAGGCATCGCCTAGGCGGCTAAGGCACCTTGCAGCAATTTGTCCTACCTTCTCCCCAGTGTATGATCTTCTGGTGAACTAACATGTACCTGTTTGCCCACATTTCTTGGTATGTCTTCCAGTGGTACTGGTAGGCTAAGCATTGACAGTTGGGGTCATTCCTACCTTGACATTCCACAGCTGCCAACCATGACAGAACTGCCTTCCTCTGTTTTGCATTATTGCCTGTACACCATGGTTCGAAATCTCTAAAATTTTGGAATTTCGGTTTTTTTTTTGCCGAAACAAAACAATGACCGAAATAACATTTGTACAAAATTTCGGTATTTTGGCCAAAATTTCGGTCTCGTTTCGGTATCTCGGTCATCTCGGTACATTCTATGTGTTATAAATACCATATCTTGATCAAAATTTAGGTATTTCGGTCGAAATTTTGTATCTCGGTGGTTTAGGTTCCATTTGCATATTTTGAAGGAAAAACACTCCAAGTCTCCAACAAGCCTCTAATTAGCCACATCATCACACATTTTAACTTCTATTGGATTCTTATAAGATCTACACATTCAAAGCTTAAGAAAGGTAAAGTTCTTTCTCCAAAACCAGGTAAAATTTTCAGAATAGTTCAATAGTTGTTGCCAAACAAATGTGCAACAATAAAGCAATGTTATGTCCTAATATTTATGCATTTTTATGTTCTAAGCATGTTTATTAACCTTAAAATAAGTTACCCACCAAGTTTCAGGTAAAAAATATGGCTGTTTGACCACCGAAACAGTCAACCAATACAAATAAAAAAAATACACCATTTCGGCCGAAATTTCGCCGAAACGAAACGAAATTAGTGTTTCTGAACCCACCGAAACACCGAAACGAAACGATTTCGAACCTTGCTGCACACAGAGTAGGGGTGAAGTCAAATTAGGGTATTACAGTGATTGCAGTGGCATAGATGATTTTTAGATACACAGTTTCCTATAACATATGTTGAATTGGGGAATTGAGCTATGTCTCACAGAGACTAGCCTTCTTTATTTATAATAGAGAGAAAGGGATATTCTAGGGACTATTACAGAAACATTCTAGAGAATATTACAAGACCATAGACTATAACCCTAATGGATTTAAGGACACGTTTGGTAGAACTCTAGAATACCCAATGCATATCGAACACGCCCAACTTGCTAACAATAGGACTAAACAACTTACTACTGAGACTCTTAGTAAAGATATCAGCTAACTGAGCCTCAGAAGGTACAAACGGAATGCATATGATGCCCCACTCCATCTTCTCTTTGATGAAGTGACAGTCAATCTCTACATGCTTTGCTGTCATGCTGAACTAGATTGTGAGCTATGCTGATCCCGGAATTATTGTCACAATATAGTCACATTGGTAAACTGATAAAGGCACACAAATCATGAAGAAGACCCTAAAGCCATAGTGATGTAGATCCACATCATGGGCTGCACTATCGCAGGAGGAAAGCTCAGCCCAAGCAGTAGCCATCGAACCAGCTTTATGGCTGAATTCGGTCCTTAGAAGATATTTTATTAGTTACCTAATTTGTCTTAGTTACTAGTTTATTAGTCCTAATTGGAGTCTAACTCCTAAGTTGAGTCTAACTGCTATTATTGTAACTTCAGTCCTCTATTTAAAGAGAGGAGCTTCTGTACGCAAAAATCAGATTTCAATGAGTAAAGATTATTGCAGTTTAATTGCTTCTAACAGCTGAGATGGCTGTGGGTGAGATGCCCTGGCTGAGATAGCCATTCCCACCACATCTCTCTTGATTGTTCTCTTCTTTCTCTACTTTTATTTCCAGTTCTTGCTTATTGTTTGCTGTGAGGATCAAGTGAATGAGTTTTCAGATCTGTTAAGGTCCATGAGAACCAGAATCGATTCAGCTGAAGGTTAGGGTTCTTGAAGCCATCGTTTGCAATTATCTCTCAAATTGGAACTCTGTTCAAGTCTAGGGTTTTGTTCTAGTCTCCAAGAAGATCAATCGTTCCAATCTTGGTGGCCGTTCAAGGTCTTCTACTGCTGTTCTTGAATAATCTCACAGTTTCCTTGTTTGAAGACCTGAAATCAAGAAAGTGTAGATCTTCCAACTCAACCAGCAAAACTTGAAGATACTTTAGGGTTTTGATCAGCTCCCTAGCCCCTACAATCGACCCAGGTATGGACACAATCTGAGGCCTCCTCTTCCAGCCGCAGGTGTAGTTCTGTAGTTTTTGGATTTCTGCTACTTTTCTGTAGCTGGTTTGTTTCCTGCTGTCCTAAGAGGTTCTTTGGGATATTTTCTGGTTCTTGATTCCCCTATTGCGTACCCCTATTTCTGGTTTCTATTAACACTGATTTGTGGGTTAGTTATGAATTGGTTTGGGCTGTAATTTACTGGTAGTTAGTTGCCATGTGTAACCTACTTCTACATTACATAGTAGTTCACAAATACCTTGAGCCATGGCTCGAAACTCAGCTTCAACACTAGATCTCGCAACCACTGCTTGCTTCTTGCTCTGTCATGTAACAAGATTACCTCTCACCATGGTACAATATCCAAAAGTAGATCTTCGATCATCAAGACAGGCAGCCCAATCGGCATTAGTGAATGCCTCCACATGCAAATGGCCATAAGGAGAGGATAGGACACCTTGTCCAGGAGCTGACTTCAGATATCTCAAGATGCGATATGCAACCTCCGAATGATTGGAGTGTGGATCATGCATATATTGGCTCACCAAGCTAACTGCAAATGCAATGTCAGTGTGAATATGAGATAGGTAGATGAGACGACCAACTAGTGATAGCTACCCTTGTCCACTGGTTCTCCATCCTTCTCCTTGAGGTGGGAATTAGGCTCTAATGGAGTATTAGCAGCCTTGCATCCAAGTAACCCTATTTCAGAGAGAAGGTCAAAAGTATACTTTCTCTTAGACAGAAAGATACCTTGAGCAGAATAGGCTACTTCAATACCCAACAAATATCTGAGCTTCCCCCAAGTCCTTGATCTCGAACTCAATTCCAAGTAAGCTTTGAGGTGAGCAATCTCACGTGTGTCACTACAGTAATCAGTATGTGATCCACATATACTATAAGAATAGTGATGTGCTCCCCTAACTTCTTGATGAACAAAGTATAATGAACATTGCTCTGTGTATAACCTATGGCAATCATTACCCTGTGGAACTGTCCAAACTAGGCTCGTGGGGACTGCTTCAACCCATATAATGCCTGCTCTGACTTGCACACCTTGCCCTGATGCCTAAGTAGAGAAAACATTAGGCACATTCATATATATCTCATCTTCCAACTCACCATGGAAAAAGGCATTCTTCACATCGAGTTGTTGTAGATCCCAACCGCGGTTGACAACACATGATATGATGACCCTCACAGTGTTCATTTTGGCCACTGGTGCAAAGGTTTCCTGATAGTTTATGCCATATGTCTAAGTGAACCCTTTTGCAACCAGTCTAGCCTTATACCTATCCACAGAGCCATCTACAGATTGTATCACAGTGAAGATCGATTTACAACCAATTATTTTTTCCCTGGTGGAAGTTGAACAAGCTCCCATGTTTTGTTCTTCTCAAGTGCTCTCATTTCCTCATGCATTGCGTCTTTCCACTTTGGATCGGCAAGAGCTTCCTGCCAGTTATGGGGAACAAAAACAGACGCCAAGGAGGAAACAAAGGAATGTAAAGAAGGAGACAAATGCTTATAGGAGACAACATTAGAAATAGGATGTTTAGTACATTCCCATTGAGGTTTACGAACAACTATAGGTAAGTCAAGGGATGAATTAGTAGGAAGGGACTTACCAACACTAGGACTTGGTTTTGGAGCATGCGACTGGATTGGTGCATTGATGGTAGGTTACTTACGACGACGGCACTCACAACACTTGAGTGGATCTGGTCAGCTGTTCTCCCTTGGCTGGAGTAGTTGGTTCCCCCTGGCTGAAATCGTCGATTGCTCCCCTCGGGCGAAATGGACTCTGGTTCCCTTGGGCGGAAATGGGGGTTGACTCCCCTTGGGCGGAAATAGGTTCCAGCTGTTCCTGACTTGTGCCTCCTTCCAAGTAACCATTATTTACTCTATCAACTTCCATGGAGCAATTAATGGCACATCTTCCACTATAGGCAACTCCCCTGAAGAGATGTAGGATATTATGCACCAGATTCATGGAACACCACATCCATGGTCAGATAATACTTCCTCGTGGGAGGATGATAACAACGGTACCCTTCTGAGTGGGAGAGTACTCAAGAAAGATGCATCGAAGATGTAGATAACACTGCATCACTCCCAATACTTGAGTTGCAAGCGATTTATCAATTAAGATGTAGATAACACCGCATCACTCCAATATTGTGGTGGAACATGTGTCTCAAACATCAGGCACCGAGCCACCTCCAACAGGTGGCGATTCTTCCTCTTCACGACTTCATTATGAGCAATCGTGTCTACACAACTAGCTAGATGTATAATACCCTGATTAGCTAAATACACCTGAAATTCTCCATCAATGTAGTCAATGCCATTGTCAGACTGGAGTATCCAAACCTTACCATCAAATTGAGTCTGAACCATCTTATGAAATTGTTTCAAATAAGAAAATACATCACTCTTCTGATGCAGTAAATACACCCAGGTAGTACGACTAAAGCAGTCAATAAATGTAAGAAACCATCAATGTCTAGTAATAGAGACATGATGGGATGGTCCCACCACATCAGAATGGATCAAAGCAAATGGAATTAAACTTTTATTATTATAAAAAGGATAAATAGATCTAGTTTGTTTGGCTAAAAGACAAGCATCACAAAAGAAATTATTTGGATTACTCTTGCGAAATAAATCAGGAAATAACTTTTCTAAAATTCCTAATGCTGGGTGACCTAAGCGATGATGGCACTGGTAGATACAAGGTAGGAGTGGATGCAGCTGGAACTCTGTGTTGAGAGGTCAATGCAGTAGGAGACCCATCAAGCAAATACAACCCATCCACCACTTTACCACTGCCAATCGTATGATCCGTTACCAAGTCTTGAAAAAGACAATGGGTAGGAAAGAATGTTACTTTGCAATTAAGATCTCTAGTAATTCTACTTATGAAAAGAAAATTAGTAGTAAACTTTGGAACATGTAAAACAGAAGACAAGGATAATAATGGACTGGGACAGATGGAACCCTTTTGAGAGATAGGAAAAAGAGACCCATCTACCACCAGACTTTTTGGTTTCCTGATAGAGGAGAGTAAGCATCAAAGTGTTTAAGAGACCCTGTTATATGGTCAATTGCCCCTAAATCGACAATCCAAGAAGGGGATTCAATTGACGCACAATAGCCACCAAATGGAGTACCTGTGTATGGTGCAGGATCAGAGGAAATTGGCAGAGAAGTAACTGAGGCCACAGAGGAGGAAGCAGTGTCCAGCTTGGTTATCAGTTGGCGCAAGGTCTGTAGAACTTCACTGGAGATGGAGGAATCCGTGGGAGTGTTATCAGAAACTAGATTCACGACAACATTGGACTGTCCCTGTCCACAACTACGGGTGTTGGCTTGTTTACCATGTAACTTCTAGCACCCGTCCCTGGTGTGACGTTCCTTTCCACAGTAATCACACTTGACAACCTCCTTCTATGTGGTCTAGGTGAAGTTTCCTTAGTTTGATTCCTTGAACCAGAGTAGAGAGCACATCGATCCCGTGTAGTAGAGGACATCATAGCAGTATAACGAGTGTCCTCAGTTTGAACTAGGGCACAGGTTTGTTCTAGGGTGGGAAAGCGATCCCTACTCAGAATCTGAGCTCGAGTTTGATCAAACTAGGTATTGAGACCAACAAGGAATACATGAACACGAATCTTATCTTCTTTCTTTGCAATGATACAATGTCAGCTTTGGATTTAAGAATAGTATCATCATAAAAGTCTAACTCTTGCCACAAACCTTTGAGGGTGGAATAATAATGGGAAAGAGAAAGTTCCTTCTGTTTAGTGGCATGGATCTGTTTCCCCCAGCTTGTAACATTGGGCATCATCGCCAACCTGTTTCCTCAGCTTGTAACATTGGGCATCATTGCCAACCTGGGAATAGGTGTCCTTGGCAGCCTTCCAGATCTTGGCAGCAGTATCTAGTAAGAGATAGTTCCGAGCAATAGTAGGTTGATGGAATTAATGAGGTAGGACATCACGAGAAAGTTATTTTGTCTCCCATTTGACTTGGGTTTTGTCAGCAGTAGTAGGCTTCTTCGTAGCACTAGTAATATAGCTTGACAAGCCACGAACACCAATAGCCAAGTAACAAGAATGAGACCACAACAAATAGTTTCTCCCATCTAGTTTGATGGACTAGAGAGAATGGCAGGGACAGATGAAGAGGCCCTGTCAAATCTTGAAGATGCTATAGTAACTTTAGACATGGTTGTTGATTAAAACCAAAGGGTCTCAGACAATAGCACCAGAGTTTTCAAGATCTAAAGAATAGATCTCTGGTATATCATTTGATAGAGATAACAAGATGAACAACCTTGATGGGAAAGATCACATTTAACCACCGAGGGAAAAGTTGTGGTGCCCAGAGGAGGCACTAGAAGCTAGCGGCGGTGATAGAAGTCACTGTCGCTGGCAGAGGCTAGAGGCACAGGCGGCGGTAGTGGGGAATTGTGATCGCTGGCTTTGCGAGGAGTTTAGATGGCGGCGGTAGGGTTAGAATGGTGAGGAAAGGGTTTAGGGTTTCATGGCTCTGATACCATGTTGAATTGGGGAATTGAGCTTATGTCTCACAGAGACTAGCCCTCTTTATTTATAATAGAGAGAAAGGGATATTCTAGGGAACATTACAAGAATATTATAGAGAATATTTCAAGACCATAGACCATAACCCTAATGGAATTAAGGACATGTTTGGTAGAACTCTAGAATACCCATAAACCCATTATTACAACAGTATATTTAGAATATGCTAGTATTTAATGAGTATGGTTTTTAGCTCCTTCCAAAGCAAATAAGCCACTAGTCTTTCACTAGCAGCACTGATGCAGTGCTTTTCATTAAGATTGAAAGTACGATGTCATTGTAGTCAACTTCCTCAAATAAAATCCCCGAAATGGTAATACAGCTGTTTGATGGTAACAATTATTTCACAAGGAAGCTAATAAATCATTTTCATAAGGAAGTGGTTTAACATTGGTGTTTTTACATGGAAATTTTAAGATGGATTTTGAGGTGACTTTGGCATAGTTCTAGAAGAGAGATGCATTACCGGGAAATCTCCTTGCATATGGAAAATATGTCTGAGCCTCTGGTGTTTACTTTGCTGGGGAGTTTGGAGAGACTTTATTACATGGACTTTGGACTTTCTTTTGGGCCTTGTTGTCTGGAAGAATGACAGGTTGGATGGTACAATCATCCGATTGATCATTTCAGTGCTGGATATTCCTCTGTCCCATGGTATTCTTATTTCTTAGACTGTTTTTTCTTCTCTATTTAAGGTTTGAACCCTACTACTCTCCACATAAGGAGTCCCAAGGATTTCTTATACGATATTATATTCTTTTATTCAGCATCTTTGTCTTTCATCTGCAATACTATACCTATTCATCTATTGTTTCACTAATACTTAAATACTTCTACATACTTATTTTTACATTTTGCAGGATCCCTAGGACAATTGGTGTCTCAATACCAATGAAGGCTACTTTCTTTATTACTTACATAATGGTTGATGGATGGGCTGGAATTGCAGCTGAGATTCTCCGACTGAAGCCATTGGTGATATATCACCTGAAGAACATGTTCCTGGTGAAAACAGAAAGAGACAGGGCGAGAGCAATGTACCCTGGAAGTGTGGGGCTTCCGGAGACTCTCCCAACACTCCAACTATATTTTCTTCTTGGCATTGTGTATGCTGTGGTCACTCCGATTCTTCTTCCTTTTATACTTGTCTTTTTTGCCTTAGCATATCTTGTTTATCGCCATCAGGTTTGTCCACTCCTTTATTGCCATTCCTTCTATTTTCCTGTCATGGACTCATGAAATGTGCTAGAGTTTTTTTTTTCTGATAAATATCTTGAAGAGGATTTTAGCTGGAGCCTTTTAATAAAGGAAATATGGTAATACTACAAATTAAGAAAGTTCTTTAGTTATGATCATGGCAAGATATTAGCTTAGACTTAAAATCAGGGAAGTTAAACTAGATGAAAAGATAGAACACTGGCGTTCTTTAAGTTTTTATATTTTAGTTAAATCTCCTTGGAGTTTTCTGTGACAAAGTTCTCAATTATGTTGGATTTTACAGATTATTAATGTGTACAACCAAGAATATGAGAGCGCTGCTGCATTTTGGCCACATGTTCACAGCCGTATTATTGGAAGCTTGTTCATATCTCACCTTCTGCTGCTGGGTCTCCTTAGCACGAAAAAAGCTGCTAATTCCACTCCACTACTTGTTTTGTTACCCATATTAACACTTTGGTTTCACAAGTACTGCAAAATTCGTTTTGAGGATGCATTCAGGAAATACCCGCTAGAGGTAAACCCCAGGGTTCTTTCTGAAATCTTTATGAGAAATGACCGCACTATTTTTTTTTTTATCAAAAATTAAAAGGCTCTCAAAGATATTCTTATGGTTGGGCATTAATAAAGGCATGAACTCATGCAAGGTGCATGCCATTTTCACACCTCAAGTTAGTGTCATGTGTTTCATTAGTATGCCCTGCCCTGTAGCTTAACAAGATGGCCCTCCTTGGGGTTTAAGTTTCAATCCAACCAAGGCCACAAGAGTTAACAAGTTAGCAGAACGAAGGCGGTTAGCGAAGGAAACCTCTTTCCTCTTTGGATTTTGTATGTGAGCATAATTATTCATTATAGAAGGCCTACTAATAAGGTTTATGAATCAGTCATGAGGCTGCCTTACACTTTAGGTGAGATGTTTTAATTTTCTTTATTTCTTTGATATGTATCTGTAACACTGTTATTGCTCAAAGAACCAAAATGCAGCATGTAGAATTCCACAAGAAAGAACGCAAAAGCAACAAAGGCTTGAGCCCACAAGTAGGAGATTGGGTTGTACCCAGATACATGAAATCCCTATTGAACCCTTACCTAGCTGGAAAATCTGCAGATGAGTTGGTGGACCTCAATCTCCAATAAAGAGAGAACCTCTTCTAGCACACAATGCTCTATTTCTAATAAGGAACAACAACCGCCAAGAACCTAGTGTGAGACAACAGCCATCTAAGCAGCAACTGTGTGTCCCTTTCCAATCAGATTAGACCAGCCTCTCTCAAGAGACAACTCAAACCCTTCGTTAATGGTTTCCAATTCAGCTACTATTGAATCAGCTTTTCCAGTTGAGTACTGCAAATGCTAGCAATACTTACACTTCATGACCCTGAATCCTCCCCCAAGCTTGGCAGGACCTGAGTTTCCTAGAGAACTCATGTTTTAGGCTTAATAACACCCTTGGCAGGGTGCACTTTAGGCCATTTTTGTTAAAATTGGAGCGAACATTGAAACATTCAGGCCAAGAAGTTAGTGGTCTGAAAAGTTGGATCATTGAATCTGGCAATGTGGCCTTGGGTGGTCTAGAAAGTCGAATCATTTAAGCTGGCACGAAATTGCTTCATTGTTCATTTAGTAATTGCTTTGACCTTTTAGCAGACCCCATTTAGTTGGGATGAGGCTGAGTCTGTTGTTGTTGTAATAGCTTTAACCTTGACAATCTGGGATTTTTTTTATGCAATGATTTTTGTTTTGGTCAAAGTACTATAATCATTCATTCATCACGGGAAATAAGGTCTGATCATTCACCATTAGCTCTCGAGATTGTTGGACTTTCCTTACTTGAAAAAATTGTAAGGTGATTTCTCGTGTGCTTTAATGCGAGTTCCTATATTACTTGTACGATTCCATTGATGACATGTCTCCTTTAACGTGGTTGATAGTTTTTTTTCCCCTGTTGTACTGTTAGGCCATGAGGGTTTCCTAAAAGTGGTATTGTGCATTGTACTTGAATTTCATATTTTTTCCTTTTAAAATTTTCCAGGAAGCTATGGGAAAGGACATCATGGAAAGAGATGCAGAACCTAGCCTTAATCTTAAAGCTTATTTGGCTGATGCATACTTGCACCCAATTTTCCGGTCATTCGAGGAAGTTGAGCTGGTTGAAGTTAGAGTTGACAAGAACCAATATCACATGTCGACACCCTCAATGAGTGAAGTCAGTTCCCCTTCACCACCCCATTACGTATATAATTATGATTTTGAGCCATGAATTATTGATGTAAATGCTTGACTGAAGTCTTGAGCTACATTCTTAGCCACTAGATCCCTTTTCCTGAGGTTATACTCATTCTAATTGTAAATTTTTAGTAGTGTAAATGACTGATGGACCCCCACATTAACTAAAAAGTCAAGTCTTTTGCTTCCCTTAGCTTTTACCTGTTCTCTTCTTTGTCCTTGCTTGGATCCATGTAGCCGACCCCATTAAGTTGGGATAAGCCTTTGTTGTTGTTGAACTTGCAATGTATAATATTCTTTTACTTTTTAAGTAATTTCATCTACATTGTTACGTCTATGTCATGTGTACTTCTTTGTCACTGCAAGCACTTGAATATTTGATGTTGTGTTACTTGGCAGCTATCGACTCTCTGCTACATAGATGAATTTGTTTTTGAGATCCCTGGGTCAATTCCACTTGCCTATAATCTTAGTCATCCAAGAGATCTCTGTTGTGCAAGTTGGTTTGTTTCCCATAGTAGTCTACTTCAGGAGAGATGGAAGGAAGGAGAGCTGATGGTTTGTTTCCCAAAGCCTAGGCTGAGCTTGTTAAGCCGAAGCCTAGAGCATCTTTCTTGATGTGCCCATGGAACTAGAATCGCTCGAGCCTGATCCAATTGGGCAGACCTTGTTTCAGTTCAGTTCATTCACAGCCATAAGATTAAGTCTGATTAGTGCAAAAAGCACCATTTTCATCCCTAAAATTTTACGAAGGTTGGGGATTTGTAG
>NW_024868139.1:187326-279429 GCF_013358625.1 Macadamia integrifolia
GGGGAAGACCATGTTCTCCATGCTTATATGTTATTGCTGTAGGTGATGAACTGTGAGATGGCCATCTATTTTTCTCACAAATCAAGCTCCATTGAGAAGCTAAAACCCAAGGCTCATTGGTGCTCCACAAGCTATAGCATAGATGGCAAAAATAGGCAGGGAGGTTGAAGGCTTGGCTAAGCTGCGAGGGGCACTGCAACTATGGGTTGGGAAAGGCAGAAAGATAGGCGATCCGGTGAATAGAAGTCCGGTTCATGTGGTTTTCTGTGAACTGCTCAAAACTGGGAAGGTCAGTTCAATTACAAATTATATTTCTAAAACATTAAAAATTACTTAGATAGAAAATAAAATATAAATAATCATATGGGCAAGAGAATGCTACCTGCTTGTGTATGTGTAAATCAGCGGCCGTGGCCAATGAGAGAGTACGCTTGAGCATCTTCAGCATGGGACTGCATCTAAGCATAAACACGCGATCAGGTACCATTCTTTCTTCTTAATCATACTTTATATTTGTACGGCTCTCCTTATCCCTTCCTGAACCCTCACGGCCTCACCTTGCCCGCCCCTGCCTCTCTCATTCTTGCCATTGACCATATACTCCTGCCGCTGGCAAAGATCATTTAAATAGCTTCAAATCCTAGTTTTATACCATGCTTTATTTTCCTTTATGTTTTTTATTTTTTTTTGATTATTTATTTTTCCTACCTGATCCAGTGAGAATCTGTGGAAGGCATTGGTACAGTCACAATTGGAGAAATTAGTCAACTCAGAGAATTGGCAAGCAAGGGAAGAAATGTGAGCAGACCCTGCCATTATAGCTGATGAAGCTTTTACCTCACTTATTTTACTCTTATTTTTTAGGTAGACACCTTTTTTACTTAATTATGTCCATGATTTTTTTTTTTTTTTGGGTAAAAAATTATGTCCATAAATATATTAATAGTCTCTTGAATCCTGATAACTTGTAAAACATCAATTATTGTTCATTAGTTAAGGTTTTAGAATATATTATTTGATCATTCATGCACAATCAAGTGAAGGTAGGTTAGATTTCCTAACAACTAACTAAAATATGAGAAGAAGAATGCTACCTGGTTGCATGACCCTACACCATCTCAGGGTCAATGAGGGGACCCACAAGGGCATCAAGAAGGTGGGTATTTTGTATTTTACAAAGGTAGGACTGTCATTTCAGCCCCTTTATGTCTGAGCGTAGAGGCCACGCGACTAGGTAATATTTTATTTCTTTTAAAATATTAATTAAACAATGTGAGAGACATGCATATTATCTGAATCTTTGATTGTTATTACTAATCCAACTCTTTAATTGAATCTTTAATAAGTATTCCTAACACGTTCTATCCTAATTTCGTATGAACCAGAGAAAAACAAACATCTGTTATATGTTATCTAGCCCTTGGAGTTCCAAAATCACTTGTATTTATTTTATTAGAAAAAAAAAAATTCTAGTTTTCCTATGCAATTTTATACTTATGGGTAAAAGTTCTCCTAGGGATTAGGGTTGTGACATCTTTGTTTGGTCCTCCCTCTCATATCAGTATATCATCATTCATTAGTGAGTAAATTTCAACCAAAATAAAATGAAAAATGTGAGCCAAATGAAAAACACACACACACACACAAAAACCCCACATGGTTTAAATGTCTCAGAAGAATGGAGCCATACAAAAACTTGGTTGAAGTGCTGGATTTGCCTCAAGGCACTTTGCACCCCTGACAGTGAAAAGGAATTGTATACCATTCCTTAGTTCTCATCCTCTGCCTCTCCTTGAAAGATACAACCTCCGCATCCACCACCACTCATCACTTGATTACAAGTACAATTAGGTCAAATAAGAGTTGTATAATGAAAACCTGCTGCTTTATCTTTCCTCCTAACATCCCCATCAATCCCTCAGGGCCTTTTCAAGTTTTAACTCCTTCCCCACGCCCCATCCCCCCCAGCCCAATATTAGAATCCACCTCCTATTTGAAGTCAACCTCGGTTCAAGGGTTGCTGGACAGGTAAAGACCATCACTAAAGAATTGCAGGCCCTCCAAAACAACCAGACATGGATGTTAGTTAATAGTCACATATGAATTTGGACTGAGTTTTCGTTCAGTCAATCCCTCCACAACAAACAAACATGGATGTTAGTTAATAGTCACATATGAATTTGGGCTGAGTTTTCCTTCAATCATGGTGAATGGATTGAATTAAGATGTGTGTAGGTGGTATTGGTAGGGTATTTTGGGGAACATACTAAAATGTTGTAGGGCTTTGTGAAGCTTAGGATGGAGTGGGGAATGTTTTGATCCGGTGGAAGAAAACGTTCTCCTATGAGTTTTGTTAATTGGCTACCATTGGGTGTATAAATTAAAGACGAGGTAGATGGTACCGTAGATCTTGTTAAATCTCGACGTATAGTTAAAGGCAAGGTTCGAAATCTCGTTTCGTTTCAGTGTTTAACCATTGAAATACCAAGATCTCGGGCAAGTTGAGTGAATTTTTTTTTTTTTGACTCAGTTGACTGTTTTGGTGGTCAAACGGCCATATTACGACTTGAAACTTAGTAGGGAGCTTATTTTAAGGTTAATAAACATGCTTAGAACTTAAATTTGCAAAAATATTAGAATATGACAGTGTTTTAGAGTTTCAACCTTGTTTGGCAGCAACCGTCGAATTGTTTTAAAGATTTTATTAAATATTGCTAAAACAAGATATAATATGATAGTAAAACAAGTAAATAATGCATCTAAGTTATGATCAAAATATACATCAACATTAATTAACTAATATTTAGAGTATTATGCATCTCCCTAACTCCCAAGTCTAAATTAAAGTCATTCACTAAGCGCATTACTCTTATATCTCAAAGTCCCACACATATTAGTTATACAATACTAATCATAATGATTGTCTACTGGAAAGAACTATGACGGCCTGGCTGGATAACTGTTAGCAAAAACGTGTTTAAAACAGAGTTTTAAATGCGTTTCCATTTTTTACCATTTAAAACATGTTTTACCATATGCTTTTCAAAGATACTTAAAAAAATAGCAAACTTCAAGCATTCACGTTCTAAACATGTTCCGTTTTTGTAGCGTTTTTTAAGACTTGATTTTTTAACATAATGTCTACTTAATTGACCATATATCTCTCTCCCGAACTCTGATCGACCTAATTCTTTCCCCAACTTGAAGCTAACGCAATGGACTATATTTCTCATGATATTACCTTCAACTCAAATTTAATTCACGGATCCCAAAATTGAGTTATAAACTGATGTATTTGCTGAAAAATATTTCTAAAGTGATGACTGCTAACTCTAACTGAACATATATCATTTCGAGAGTGTGTTGACTATGTTGACAACAATGAACAACACCATAACCTAGTCACATTGCTCAAATAAGACTTTGGGCATGTGTGGTGTATGCATTTAGAATTAGTGTTAGATGATATTCAATGATATGTCTTAAAACTTATAATGAGACATGGGATGTATAAACATTAATGTTAGATATTGTAGTTGTTTTTAACACTAAATGTAGATATTCATATAATAATTCCTTAATTTATATGAGTATATTATCCTTTTTTTTTGTGCCGTTTGTTTGAAATGTACACGTTTAAAATCCGTACCATCTGTTTTCTGATTTTTACTATTCTCTATTTTTTGACCGTTTATTTGACCGTATCATTCGAAAAATTTTACTGTTTAAAACCCGTACCGTCTATATATATATATTTTTTTTCTATTCCCATTTTCGCTTACCGTCCGTTTTCTTTTCTTTTTTTCCGTTCCCGTTTTTGTTAAATATGGGCTGGGTTCACACCTAGTACAATAGAGTCGACGTGCATTTTTTAATTATTAATCTATTTTTTATATTTTTTAAAAATTAAAATAAATATTTACCGGATGGAAAAAAATTTTGCTCCAATAGAGTCATAGATCAGCCAGTGGCGAGTAACATATATATAATTGAGTTCCATCAAAGCTATATTAACAATAAAAAAATATAATTTATGTTGATAGACAATGCATTTTTTAAATCAGAAAAATTAAAAATATATATATTTATGAACAAAAAGATAAAATTCTACTCTGTGAGGTCATAGACTGACCTCTAATGTCTAACATATAAAAATCTAGCCTTATCCAACATGTATTTATGTTATTATTTAAAAAAAAAATGGTTTTGGGGAAAGTGGTTTACCTTTCCAAAGCCTGAAATGTGTAGATCTTCTACTTTGAGTGATTTTCATAACAATAGATGTGATTATGTGGCTAATTAGTGGACAATAGAGTAATTTTGTGTTCAAATACAAGAAAGAGCCAAAAATTTCGCCGAGATAGTCGAGTTGGAGTCGAAATTTCGACAACCCCTCACGAGATGTCGTATTTATAAGCTTTGATTGATTAGTATCATTTTGGTATCTCACCGAAATGGTACCAAAATTTAGACCGAGATGATGTTCTTTTAGTAATTCGTAGCACATATCGACTCGTAAAAAAAAAAAAAAAAAAAAAAAAAAAATCCAAGATCTCAGCGAGATTTTGAACCATGGTTAAAGGATTTTGATCTACAAAATCTTGCCCTTGGACAACTACAATACATTTTTAGTCTTATTTGTCAAACTGCCACTGTCTCTAATCTTTCAGAGCAAACCTCTATCTACTACGTTGTTTCTTTGATTCTGATATTGTTCTAGTTGTCTTTCTAGTCATACTACTTATTGCAAGGAGTGCAATTTTTTTGTTTATTGTAAGAAAAATGGACATATTATATTTGAGTGCAAGGTGAAACCTTTCAGAACTTTTACCTTTGGTCATTACACCATTCAATCAAAGCCTTTACTTGAATAATCTGGGCCTTTACTTGGTTTTGAAGGAAATACCTTTTCCACTTCAGGTGGTATGTCGGATGAAGTTAGGCAGTTAGTCCAGAGCATAACGACCTCTTCTTTTACATTTTCTGCAATTGGTTTGTCTAGTTACCTTTTATTTTATTCCCCTTCTACTCCTTTGTGGATTCTTGATTTTAGTACTTCTAATCATATAACTAGTGTTTTTTCTTCTATTGTTACTCCTAAGTCATATATTGACGTCCACAGATTATTGCTGACAATGGTGATAGATTAGACATCATTGCTATAATTTGGGGACCATGGTTTGTTCGAAACTCAATGGCCTTGGAAACCCTGAGGGTCATCTGAGATTTCCCTCTACATGTCAAATTGAACAAACGAACAGTGCTTTGAATTTCATGTTGTCAATTGGGTTCCAATACTTGAGAAGGGAACTACCCTTAACTACTTCTGGATGGAGAAATTTGTGGGTGATAACTTTGCCTATTGGAGCAAGATTACAATCTTCATGTAGACCAGCAAATATTTTGTCATCAAAGGTCTGGCTCTGGTGATTGTCAGGGCGTGAAATCGTCGAGGTCATCTTCTTCCATTGGATTCCAGGGAGAGGAAGGCATCTAAGCCAAAGAGGGTGGTTTAGCTCGAGATGAGTTGTATAGGTATTGTAGTAATGGGGAGTTGTGATATGAGTACAAGGGAAAACGGGGGTGGGTGGAGCCAAGTTAGACTTATGAGGTGGGGACTGGTGGGTGGTTAGGGCCAACGTAGGAATGCATTGTTGGAGGGAGCATTGGTGCACAAACCGGGAGGGGGGGGGCGGTGAACGTGGGTTAATAAGGAAAGTGGGGCAGAGGGCAATTCAAGAACTGGAAGGGGATGGAGGCAGGAGAGGACATTTGGGCACAATAGAGAAGGTGGGGCTAATAGGGTTGTAGGGCTTGCCTAGTAAAGGTTTCCCGGGGGGACAAGGGTTAACAGGGAAAGTGGGGAAGAAGGCAAGCATTGGAAGGGGATGGGGGCAAGAGAGGACACTAGTCACAACAGAGGGGGTGGGGCTAATAGAGTTATAAGGCTTGCCTAGTAGAGGTTTCCCTCGGGCAGGGAGGGGGGTGGGGGGAAGGGATACCACAGAGTGTGCTAATGAAGTTTCCTTTGGTAGAGGTCAGTAGTATTTAATGCGACAGTGGCACAACTAAAGTTATAGTAGAATCGCTGCTTGTCAAATGTCAACTAAGAAAGAAACAATAGTATTTAATGCGACAGTGGCACAACTAAAGTTATAGTAGAATCGCTGCTTCTCAACGAAGAAAGAAACATTTTTTGTCTAGGGTAACTACTATCATTGCCTTATACTTAACCTATATTCACGAAGACTTCCATACCTTAAACTTTGTTTTTGATTCCCCTAAAAAGTGAACTTTTACCTCTCTTTCTATCCTAATGTTTTTTAAAAGCTCAAATTGCCCCTATTTTCACCTGTAACTAGGAGTTTGACTTTGGACTTTGGATCACATCATTACCTCTCTTCCTTGCTTATGATTATTTTGAAATTTATTCTTCCCCCTATTTTTTTTTGGGTAGAAATTCCTTCCTATTTAAGAATGTGAGGAAAATAGTTATTTTTAAAACTATTTGAGTAGAATTGATTATACCATAAGTATCCAATTTTTTAGGATGATATATGTATCTACATTTTATATTTCACCATATATTATTTATTCCAAATCAACACATGATATTAATGTGTTTAGGTCCTACCTACCAAAACATATCCCTCAAATATTTCTAAATGAAGTGACGGACCAGAAAACCTTAACCCTTTTTATTTAACCCAAATTTAACTATAAATAAAATAAGGGAAAAAGAAAGCTAACCACTTGCGTGTGCTATGCCTAAACACAGGCAGGCATGAAAAGACAAAATTGCCCTATCCATGAGCTGAAGATGTCTCCACGTCGTCTTCTATTGGTCAATGCGTTGGCGCAATAGCTGCACAAGCAGGAGGGTTCTCTCGCCCATAAAACAAATATTGTCCAGAAAATCTCTCCCTCCTATGCCCTCCTTATTCTTCACAAATGGTGATGAAGGAACACGGTACCATGTCACCACCGTTCAACCTTATATTCTTCCTCCCAACACCACCCCTTTGCAATCCCAACCCACTCTTTACATCATTTTCCACCTCCTCTTCTTCTTCCCAACGCCGCCCCACCCCATCTGAAGGGAGTACAACATTATACAGTTGAAAGGAGAAGGAATAGAATCTACCCAAAGCTTTTCACTAGGGAACTCATATACAAGTCTATACGTGCTCACTTTAAGGTAATATATGGTAAATGAAAAGGAAAATGTTGGACATAGAGTGGAAAAATCTCAACAGCCCAAAGATCACTCCAACCCACCTAACTCCAGATCTCCAACCCAAATTGTAATAATTTCTAGACAAACTGGCCAATAACCAAAATCGGAAAATAAAATGTCCCACAACCACAAAGAGGTAACTCTAAACCTATATTGAGTTGTTTGATTAGAATATCTTATACTACGTGAAGATTGTTCTATTGTATCAGATCAAAAAAGTTTCAATTTGGTATCGATTCTGATGAGGGCAGCCAATTAAGGGAGATATGATTACCCGGAATAAGAGCTAATTTGAGTATTTTAAAAAATCCATGGAAAATGATGGGTAAAACTTCACTTTTTTACCCTTGATTAGTCACATTGGCTTAGTCTATTATATCTATTTCCATTTTTGTTTAATATATTTTTATTCATTTAAAAAGAAAAAAATCAAATTTTTAAATAATCAGAAAGTTTAAAGTAGGGGTAGTGATAGTGATTGGCCCTTGTCGTCTTGACACCATATAACTCTGGACAAATGTAATATTACTCTCTTCCATGGTTACACGTCCATTTCCATCTAATAATTTGTTTATTTTGTCCAATAGAATACAGGATCAACCCACAGAAACATTTGATAATTTTGTCATGGAATTCCAGGATGCCAAATGTCACTCTCTTCTAGTCCTAATATGCATGGAGATGACATATTGTTGGATATGTATATCCATCAAACCCAGTTTATTAATAAGATAATTTATTTTCATTTATGAATGATATTTATTTATTGAACTAGTAAGTTGTTCCATTAGTTTTCATCCAAAATTATTCTCGGCCAATAATAGAACTTAAAGTCTAAATGTTTACAAATATTTTCTCGTAAACCTAACAATCCCATCACCATCAATTTATTGGAAAAATAAAGAAACACAACCCTCAACAAGCTAAATGTAGAACTCAAACCACTGATATCTCCAGAAGACCTGTAGTTTCACTTCCCAAAGCGTGGAGAGACATCCTTAAGTTGTGCCCCCCTTTGCGACTGTGAGGGAATGAGATGAGTAGTGGAGGCGATATGGGTGGGAAAGTAGTTTATAGGTGATTCCTTTGGTCACATTAGCAAACTGGCACTTTGTGCTAAAGGTGTCAATTTAAAATCGGAATCGAAAATCAAAACTGAAACTGAATCAAATTATCTTTTCTAAAACTGAATAAGGAATCAAGAAAAAATAAATTGACACAACCCTCAACAAGCTAAATGTAGAACTCAAACCACTGATATCTCCAGAAGACTTTACCCAAGTCATTGTCATCTTTCATGAATGAACATTTAGGTCAGTTGTATGGTGGACTTTAAACTGGTGGATAGGAAGCATTGGAAGAAATCAAGCAACCTACATTGCATGCCTACATGAACTACCCCTTTCATCATTCATTTTAGTAGGGGAAGTCTATGACAGTTGAATTGTGAATGGAGTTGATAATTTAACAATAAAAAACCACCTTAGATTTGTTGATGGTGAACGTAAGGTTCGTTTTTTTCACCTTAGGAGTAGCATTAATTAATGAATGGGAAGATGTCATGCTGTGGGTTATCTGTGATCTTCAATAAAATAGGTCTGCATGTAAGGACAGAGGCACTGGGTTGGGCAGGGGGAGGCCATGGACACCTCCCAACCAACACAACATCCCATGCATGAGCCCCGAAGGGGAGATGGCCAAACCAATAGAAAATTTCCATTTATCTGACCCTCTCTGATCTTGTGTCAGATGAGGTGGAGATAGAATGGAGATTTTGTTTGGTTTGGCCTCACATGTGGGGTGGTTAACTAGTTACCCCATATGGGTAGAAAATCCGGACTCCTCTAAGTGTATGATTATTTGAAAGGGACCTATCGTATGCAAAATTTATATTTTCTATAATGTTTTAATCTCATTAATTTTACACAATATTATTTTTTTCGAGTCATGGGCTTCAAGGCTTTAATTTTAATGAGGTTAGAGGTTAGGGGTAAATAACTAGCCTAGTAATTTCTCCCTATGTGATGTGAGACTAAAGTTGTGCATCATCATTGATCTCTCAAATACCTTAGTATTTGTCATATTTTTGGTGGGGACATCAATCACCAATCTTTCAGACAAATATGATACTTATCGTATTCTTGGATGTCACATTTTTCCTAACCTAATCCAACCCAAAATATTTCAATTTCTATACCTAAATTGCTCCCTGACTCCCTCTTTGTCCCACATATATGAATTAATATAATGTAAGATTACAATTTTGTTGTAGCCAATCTTATTTACAACAAAATTTTACATCTCCATCTGAATTATACGCATTGAGAAAAGTAGGTTAAAAAAAAAAAAAAAAAGTAACATAAGACAAAAATGTTGTTGCCTTTGGACATATTAAGCTTTTTAAACATTAATTTGAAATGATTGTTTCATTCTTATTATTAATGTCATTTAAAATAAGGTTGAGGTTATTAGAATTAAATAATGACTTTCCCAGTTGTACTTTTGTTTACATTGCTTTTTGGTCAACAGAATTTTAGGAGGCCTGATGAGGATCATAGAGAATTTCAAATTTAAAAATAGTTGTATAGTATTTCACAAAAAGGGAATTAAAACAACTGATTCTTATGGAATTGTTAAGTGTTGATGTAATTGTTAAGAGTGTGGGGTTACACAAATCATCAAAATAGACAAATAATATTGAATCTTAGAGCCGACACTCTCCTTGTTCTTTTCTCTTTATAAACCTTCTTTCATACTATTATTATTATGGGACGTTTATTTATTTATGATATAGAATGAGATGCTATGAAAAAAATCAAGGTTTCATTTCATATGACTATTTGGCTTTAGGATTTTAGTTGTTGTTGATTTGTTTTCTTAGTGACCTTCTATGTTGATAGCAATGTCGAAGGTAAAATAGGGTGCTAAGAGTGTTTCTTTTTTCCTTATCTAGGTTGTTATATATTTCATTCATTCTTTTATCAATAAACTATTTGCTAACTTTAGGAAAAAAGAGTATTATTATGTTACGTGCATAGGTGTAGTTATCGCATGTATAATCAATTACTATCATTATGTCCTTACCGTATGTTGGGTATTATTTATGTAAGTAGGAATTATTGTAGGAGTAGTTATTATGTGGTTGAAGGAGTTATTAGGAGTTTCGGGATAATGAGGCGATCATGAGGAAGGAGTTACTATTGTAAACGAGTAATCTCTTGTGTACATATAAAATAGGAAGAGTGAAAGAAGAATACAAGAAGTTTAATCCCTAAAATTTCTCTTAAGAAATTGAGGTTGGCTCCCCCCCCCCCCCCCCCTCCCCTCCCTCCCCCTCCCCACTTAGCCAAAAACGAGGTTAGCGACCTCCCAATTACACTAATGCAATCACACCCTATCTTCTCTCCTACTTTCTCTCTTCTATTCATATTTTGTTTCCACCAAATTTGAGTACGTATCATCTGGTATTAGAACTGGCGGTTCCACATGGAGCAGATTTTCAACAAAATTCTAGATACTCAATCGAGAAATCTAGATTTGTTAGAAGTAATCTTGAAAATGATTGAGTTGCTGCCCATGACCACCATGCCTATGTACTCAGAGCGACCAACAAAGGAGAAAAAAAAAAAAAAAATGAACGAGGAAAGGAAGAGGAAGAAAAAGATGAAGAAGAAGCAAATGAAGATGAAGAAAGTGCCATTCATGACTTTGTACAAGAAGATACTAATCGCTACCACAAGAGTGGCATGTTGTCGGATTTTTTCCATTAAAATATGGGATCTAGGTAAAGAATGATATTCTTTAATTTCATTGTCTTGAGGACAAGGACAATTCAAAGGGAAAAGATTTGTTACATGCATAGGTGTATTTATCGCATGTGTAATCAATTACTATCATTATGTCCTTACTGTATGTTGGGTATTATTTATGTAAGTAGGAGTTATTGTAGGAGAAGTTATTATGTGATTGAAGGAGTTATTAGGAGTTTCGGGATCATGGGGAAGGAATTACCATTGTAAACAACTACCCTCTTGTGCACCAATAAAATAGGAAGAGTGAATGAAGAATACAAGAAGTTTAATCCCTAAAATTTCTCTTAAGAAATTGAGGTTGGCTCCCTCCTAATTAGCCAAAACCAAGGTTAGCGACCTCCCAATTACGCTAATGCAATCCCATCCTATTCCTTCTCTCATATTTTATCTCTTCTATTCCTATTTTGCCTCTACCAAATTCGAGTACGTATTATATTACAATGAAAAAAATATTTTATATCCGGGAGTGTAGCCTATGGCAATGACCTCTTTCTCTCTCTACGAAATGACATCTTTTTTCTTGATTGAAGGAAAAGAGATAGACCCATGGGCATTGGAAAGGTTTCATGATCCATTAGCGTTTCTTATGTCTTTTCATATGAAATAATTTATAATGCCAACCCCTGAAGAATCCTAGTATTATAAGAACACCCTCTCTGTCTCAACAAATTAGACTTACCCTTTACCGTCAATCAATGTTGAATGAAAATTTTAAATGACCATTATACCCTCCCTATTCACTAAAACTCAGGTTTAATTAGCTTATATTAATTCTTTATTATTTATTAACATTATTCATTATAAACAAAAATAATAAAATAAATGATAATTTACAATGCCACTATTAAAGAGACACCCATTGCATAATACCAAATTACGCTCGTAGCCCCTACCATCAGTCTCGATTAAGGAATATACCTTAAATGTTGACATTAATTGAATTATTATTTTTTTTTAAATACCAAAATATCCTCACAATAAGCCTTATCAGTCCTCTTCTTCCCAAGTCAAAGAACCAACCCTTTGGAAACAAACAGATGGAGAGAAACGGAGGATTAGGTCGGCCGAGAAGCATAGTAGTCGGGCGATGCGTGCTTTGGAGGGATTTTTATGATTTGTGTGATCTATGGCGTCACTACCACCTAAAGTGGTTTATTGTCCTTCACTTTTGCTTGAATTTCAAATTGGTTGTTAAAAACAACGGAGGTCCGATGAAGATGAAGGTCATCCAAAAGGAACTTACGAGAGCGTGGGGCTGGTCATCGGCATCACCGGTACCAAGATTCTCCCCCTCCTCGAAATCCCTGGCTGTCCCTGAAAAGTCTACAACGTAGTCTAAAAGGGACAACTTGACGTGGTCGTCCCTTAAGCTTGATGAACGTTGTTCTGCACTTCCACTCGACGAAATTAAAACTTGGAAGACAAACTATTCTTTGATCAATGGGTCCTCTGTTTTTTCAGTGGGATGTAAGCTACTATCCTGTCTCCCTGTGTGAGGCGATCTGGGTGCCAGTAGAAATTGATCACCATTGTTCGTGTTCTACAATCCCACTTGAAGAAATAGAATTTAAAAGATAAACTATGCTTTGCTCTGGTTTTTTCAGTGCGATGTAAGCTACTATCTTGTCTATCTTCCTCTTTGCCGATCTGGGTTCCAGTGGAAATTGGCCTTAAATTTGGTAATTCAATTATTTTTTAGGGTAAAATAGACGCACAACGCTCTCCCCCCATTTTGGGAAACGTCATCCACATATTTCACGGTGAAAGAGAAGGTGAAGGTGAATGTGAATGTGAATGTGAATGTGAATGTGAAAGGTTAGATGTGTTTTAGATGAAAGAGTAAAAATGTCAATTTAAATTCTCACTTAACAGACACTGTTGGTAGGGAATACGAGGGTAATTTGATATTATGCAAGGGTGTCTCTCCAATAGTGGTATTCTTTAAGGGGTGGTACTGTAAATTACTTTTTTTCATATTATTATAAGAAAATAGTGGTATTCTCTAAGGGGTGGCACCGTAAATTACTTTTTTTTTCATATTATTATAAGAAAACCTTGACAATTCAGACTTAAGAGTAAGAGTGTCAATCGGCTTGGTTTTGGTTATTGAGTTCGATTTCAGTTCTGTTCCAAATGATGACAAGGTGGACCATAACCAAACCGAGAACCGACTCGATTTTGTGTTAGATACTCAAATCGACAATTCGATTCGGTTTGATTTCGATTTTGGTATGCAGTTTTAATTCGGTTTTATACTTTGATTTTAATTCGGTTATGAAAATGGTTCTACTTTTGAACCATGACTATGATGGACCAAAGGCCATAATGGGTTCAAGTTATGGACCTTATGACCATTGTTAACTTCAAAATTATCTTAGCTTGTAAATATGTGATGATAAATAGTACACTCACATATTCTAACCGTATTTGGACTAAATAAATTCAATTCGGTTTCGATCTGATTAATTCAACTTGGTTTTGGTTTTGATATTCGGTTTCGATTTGAAATTGACACCTGAGAACTTTTTTTCATATTATTTAATTTTGAATTATTTATTACTGTTTTACATTTATCTTTAAAGGGTGCACGCTTTATAGTTTTCCACAAGCACCCGCCTTCAAATTATTTTTTTTTGGTGAACCCCTCCTTCCACCAATGGGCTGGAAAATCAAATCATAAGAATTGAGTAAGAGTCCAAAATGGGAATTAGATAAAAAGATCACGTGTAAATTAGAAGCCTAGCTGTAGTCATAATCTATTACAGCTAGTCCCTCCCCTTTCCTTGTATATCTCAAACACTTTCTCTTTATAAGTAGATTACATTAACCGAACCACGTTAGGACTCTCTCTCTCTCTCTCTTGTCTGGACAGATCCGATTCAGTTTCGGGCCGTTCCTATTCGCTGTCATTGAAGAATCCTAGACAATAAAGATTTAAAAAGAAGAAAAAAAAATTCCAAAACTATGGGTGATGCCGTGATAGAGCCTCTAGGTAGGTTTCAGAGTTCAAGTTTAAATATGTAATATAGCAGCAGAGACAAGGCAAAACCAACCCTTCTGAGTTTTACATCTTCTTCTTCTCTGCAACAATGGCTACGGTAATTGGAACAACCCAAACAGAAGGAGTAATCTATGACACCAGCCTCAGAAGAATCTCCACCTGTGATTGGTTCTCTCCAGAGACAGGAATTTATAGAAGCAAGCAAAAGCACATTCATCTCCCTACATACCCATTTCAAGATGTTGTTTCCTTCATATTCTCACACAAACATAATGGAGTTTCAGCCCTTATAGATTCCTCATCTGGGTTTACAATCCCTTACTCAAAACTGCCTCTGATGGTGAAATCAATTGCCTCTGGTTTATATGAAATTGGGATCCGTCAAGGGGATGTGGTTTCAATTCTGTTAGCCAACAACATTTACTTTCCTATTATATACTTGGGTATCTTGTCCATTGGTGCCATTGCCACTGCCATTAATCCTCTCACTACTTTCCCTGAGATACAGAAGCAATTGAACCAATGCAGAACTAGTTTTGTCTTTACCACTTCAGGTAAGATCAATGAAATTGAGAAAATGGGTATTGAGTTTATTGCAGTTCCTGAGATTTTGGATTCTTTTTCAAACTCCCCTGAATTTTCCTGTTTTTATAAGCTTCTTTCTAGTAACCCGAATATGGCGCCGAAGCCTATAATCAAACAGGAAGATACAGCAACAATCCTATTCTCTTCTGGTACTTCTGGTCCTAGTAAAGGGGTTGTTATGACACATAGGAATTTGATAGCATCAGTTGAGCTTTTTGTTAGATTTGAAGCTTCTCAGTATAATTACCCAGCTTCAGAGAATGTGTACTTGGCTGCTCTCCCTTTCTTCCATATCTATGGCCTTTCTCTGCTTGGAATCGGATTATTGTCGTTGGGAACGACGGTTGTTGTGATGAAGAAGTTCAGTGAAGAAGAAATGGTGAGAGCCATTGATAAGTATAGAATCACACATGTACCTACTGTTCCACCAATACTGATGTCTCTTGTGAGATTAAAGAAGAGTGGGCATGAGTTTCCATGCTTGAAACAAGTATCATCTGGTGCAGCACCAGTGAGCAAGAGTCTCATTGAAGACTTCCTGAAGAACTTTCCAAATGTAGATTTCATTCAGGTATATATGAACTAGTCCTTGGTTTTCTTTGAGAAGAGATAGCTTAAGCTGAATTACCCCTTTTTTGTTTTTCTTCTTATCATTTTAGACATGGGTTTCTCACTTTTAGAGCTAGTGTGGTTCTTTCTATGCTTAATTACTCTGTTTTATCATTTCAGAGTCTCAGACATAACGTAGATTGAATATATATATATATATATATATATATCATTTGCGTACACTTTGACCCTGCCATAGCAGGAGCCTTGTTCACTGAGTTGCTTCTTTTTTTTTTTTTTAAGTTCTAACATATTTGACTTTTAGGATTACTGTACAATGCAAGAACATTCGTAACTGAAAAAGTAAAAATGATTTATCAATCCTCTGTGTTTGGCATGCACTCTCAGAAGAGATTCTAGGTATATAGGCATTTTAAAACCCTATCTTTCTATATTTTCTCACTTCAAAATGCATTCTAGACCTAAAATTTATTCCAATAATGCATACCAAACATAGTCTAAACAAAGTTAGGCCATTTTTTTCCAAATTGTCAGGCTGCTGTTTTCAATCTATGGTCTGGCATAGAATTCGAAAGATCACTCCGAGGTTGGGTGGATTACTGTTGAGGCCTTGGGCTCGGCCTCACCCCATACCCATCTGCCTTGAACCTTAAATATAGGTAGAGAGGGGAAGTAGATAACAATTAGAAGGTTCGAACTCGAGACCTCCTGGTAAACATGAGATTTTTGCACACCACAACTCACCAACTATAATAGTTTTTTTACTCTTAAATTGGTTAAACTATAGCATCTTAAACTTAAAAAATTAGCTCTTTAGATTTTTGAGCTTCTCCATTTATCTTCCTGATTTATTTATTTTCTTTTTTTTTTTTTTTGCAAAAAGAAGCCTAAAAAGAATGTGACCTGTCACAATGGAGTGCAAAATAACCACACCACACCACATGGAAGGAGGAAATACGGCCCTTCAATTCTTCTATTAGTGCTCCTATTGGTCCAAAAAAAAAAAAAATCTAGATTGTCCCATTATTCAGCCACCCACGGAAGAAAGCTTTGTCCTTATATTATAGTTGTTTAAGCTTTATACAAAATTCTAAGGTCTTAATTTAACTATGGGAATTGCTTGTGTTAGTATCTGTACAGTAATATATGTGAAAATTGTTTTTTATTTTCAGGGTTATGGGATGACAGAGACTACTGCAGTGGGAACCCGTGGCTTCAACACTGATACAATTAAGTATACATCAATTGGACTATTAGCTCCAAACATGCAAGCTAAAGTGGTAGATCCAATCTCTTCTTCTTCTCTGTCTCCTGGAAAAAGTGGTGAGCTATGGCTGCGTGGACCTGGAATTATGAAAGGTTAGAATATCACTTTATCACTTGGTGGGTTCCTTGATTAATTAATTAATTATGTGAGCATCCACAGTTTTCTGACATTTTATCGGGCATGATCAGCCATAAGAAAAATTAGGGTTTGTCAATTTCAGCTCAATAATATTAGGATAAGTATATTAAAACTGTGTTTAAAAGTGGCAGAAAATGCCTTTAGTTTTCATTACGGTTATGTTTGATTGCAAGTGGAAATTAAAAGAAAGGAAAATGAAAATTTTCAAACCTGAAAAAGGAAATTCTTGTGTTCACTACTCAACATGATTGTATAAACTACTTATATTTCTTATCTTATTTTTTAGATGTGATTTTTATTTTACATTTCAAACTCAAAGATTTGGATGCAAATTAAATGAAATTTAACAACGAAATATGGAATGATTTGGATTAAGTGATATAACCACATAAAAATAATGTCGTAATGATACAAAAGATTTTTTTTTTAGGTTTAAAAATTTCACGGCTCTTCCATTTAATTTCCCTTGCAACCAGACAGTGAGGTGCTTTTTTTTGGGGGGGGGGGGGGTTGTCGGTGGTGGGAGGATGTGTTCTAGTTTGAGATTGTTCTAAATTTTTGCTAATTAGTTTATTTTAAATCACCTTTACATTTGTTGTTTGAGAATTTTAACTAGAGGGGAAAAAAAAAATATGGGTGTAAACTGGCCCATTCTTAATTGGCCCTTTTTAGGCCCTAATTTGATAGTGTCGATCATGTTGGATATGTTGTCCATCAAATTCGGTTTATTTCTCAATCCCATCTCCTCCACTGCGCGATTGGGTTCCCGCCAACATATTAGACCATTGTCTCACCTAGCTCAAGTTTCATCCCTACAAGTAGAAGTCTACTTTTACAATATTGGCTGTTTTATGTGTATATTTCTATTTTCTTGATTGGGATTAAGAAATCTATCCAAGAGAGGTTTCTAACTTATCTACCTATATTGATTTTGGTGGTTGAATGTATCAATGAACATAAATCCTTGGGAAGTTTCTGATTTCTATAAATTGATAGTTCATAATTAATTCACATTAAGCTGTTTTTGTCTAATGTCTGCAGTTTCTGACTTAGAGGGGAAACTGTGTATAACATAAATATATGGAATTTGTGATTCTTATGCATCTCTACTTTTCTTAGAGGTGATCAACTATTAATTTTCAGGATACTTAAACAATGAAGATGCAACCAAATCTGCAATTGATAAGGAGGGTTGGCTACACACTGGTGACATTGCCTGCTTCGATCATGATGGATATATTTATGTACTGGATCGGTTGAAGGAGATAATCAAATACAAAGGGTTTCAGGTATATCATTAATCTTAAAACCATCTTTTATCCATCAAATAAAATCACCCTCTAATCTTATTCTTGAAAGTTCTTTAAGTCAAAGGTAAAAATGAGTTTTTAAAATAATTTGAAAATGATTACCAATATTTCATTATCAAAAATTGTGTCATTATCTTTGCACATTGTTTTGAGGACACATGTGAAATAACAAGATATACCTTCATTAGAAAAAAAGAAGTTTTGTTATAATATAAAGGTGGAAAATGTTACAAATTATTTGACACATCAAGGAGTGTCAATAAGAGAATCCTGGAGAAAGAACCATTCTAGTCTGGCGTTGCCTACGCCGGTGTGTGGGTTATAATGGGAGGGCACACATAAGCATCTTCAACACACAATGGGGAGGGTTCTGGTATATTTGTTGCCGCACCATTTTGGGTGCAAGCAACACCAGACTAGGAGGGTTTTCTTTCCCTATATTGATTTTTTATTATTTATTCTTTTATGAAAATATGAATACTTTTTTTTTTTTTTTTTTCTTTTTAAAGATAACATAGAAAATGGGGTGGATTTAGAAAGCCCATGATTTTATGCAACACTTTATATTATACTTTTATAAATAAGGGAGAAAAAATGCTGCCCTGATACTAGCATACATAGTGTCTCCATATGTTAAACTCTCTCCACCCTCCCGTGAAATGACATATCTGTCTGTAGGAGGAAGAGATAGACATAGAGAAGTGCTAATGTACAATATATAGCCGGATATGAAATCCAATCCCTATAAATAACTACAAGGGAAGCCTCTCTCTTTCTTTATTATTATTATTATTATTATTATTATTATTATTATTATTTGCAAGACTCACTGACTGATTATTATTATTATTATTATTTTTTTTTTTTGCAAGACTCATTGACTGTGTCTCAATGAGAAGTAATTTAGAAATTCATACTGTTGTGTAGACACGATATGGTCTATTTTATCTCTTGACTAAAACTATAATGATATCCATTTAGTTTTGGCATATTCCCAATTTCAGCCAATCCCATTTTGAAATTTTGACCTTTTAATGGATTTGGGGCTTTATTTCATCAAATACCCAATTTTACCTGTTTTGATCAAAACTTGACATGTGAGTAAGAAAAGACCTTCGGCTGTATCTGTCTACAAAATTAAACTACAACTTTCTTAAATGATATAATATGTTGTAGATACACATAAACCACTACAAGACCAAACACCCAGTTAAAATCCCCGGTTGATATAGATATTAATGCAATGAATGAGAAGAAAAAGATATAATAATGGGTGATTATACTCATTTAAATCATTCTTTTGTTCAATGTTATAGCATATATAATCAAGTAACTAATTATTTTTTAACTTGTTTGAAATGCACATAAAAATAATTATTTTTTAACTGGTTCTAATTAAATATGCCAGATTGCTCCTGCTGATCTTGAATCTGTATTGATTTCCCATCCAGAGATACTTGATACTGCTGTAACATCGTAAGTCTTAGCCCTTCATTAACTTGATTAAGCTTGGAGTTTTTATTTTTTTTTTTAAAATTTTCTTGATTTTGATTTATTTTCCTTGGGTTTATTTGTTGTCTCCCATTTACTTACTTAGGGTCCCAGATGAAATAGCTGGGGAAATACCAGTTGCATTTGTTGTAAAGAGGGAGAGAAGTCTACTTTCTGAAGCTGATGTGATGAGCTATGTTGCTGGAAAGGTTCCTTTTCTTTTCCTGGCTAAGTGAACACTTAGATTGTTCATCAGCTTTGTTATAACAGTAAGATTATAGTTCAAGAAAACTAAAACTACCTTATTTTTTAGGTTGCTCCATACAAGAAGGTGAGGAAGGTGATCTTCACAAGATCCATTCCCAAGTCCCCTGCTGGGAAGATTCTTAGAAGACAACTCAAAGAGACCTTGAAGTCCAGAATGTAATGGCCAATTTTGGAAGAAGCCCATTGAATGGCACGATGATGATAACAAAAACAACAAAGTCTTATCCCAACGTAGTGGGAGTAACATTAAATGATACGTCGCTATAAAAATGATTGATTTTTTTTTTTATAATTAAAATAGTCAAGAAAATATATAGATTGATGGACTAACAACTTCTCGTACATTGTTGTCATACAGTATATGTGTGTGTGTTATGCAATAACTTCGATAAGTAGCTATTGAAAGAGTTGATGACAAGTCAACATATATGCATGCTTCATCATGCAGGAAGTTATTTATTTATTTATTTTTTTTTGAAGGAAAAAACAGTAAAAAGAGGAGAAAGATATATAAAGACAAAGGCAGCCTACCAAGGTTTGTGACTAAGATCACCAAGACTCAAAAGGGTTCCAAACCAAGGCCATAAAGCTTAACAAAACCTATGAAACAGCAAAGAAAACAAAAGGATAACATGGCCACCCACAAAACTATCTCAAAGGGACTTTACTCCTCTCAACTCAAATAGGATGCACTTCCCATTTGTGCGAAATTCTCAACTTAACACGCCCCCTCACTTCATCTATCGAAATGATCGAGCAAATCTCATGTATTGACACATTCAACCAGCTCATGATCCTTAGACAAGTGGAAAGAGAGAAATTTCACTTCTCATTCCGAATGTGGGAAATCGTCGTACCAAAAGCCAATTTAACAATCCCCCAATTGAATGTCCCTTCAAAGTTTTGACAATCCGCTTTGTTTGGAAAAGAATGTAACCCTCAGATTTTCTAGAAGTAGAACACTCACTTAAAATTTCTATTCATATATTTTTCTAGTAAAGGAGCACTTATAATATAAGTGACATATATTCTCAATCCGCCTAGATAGATGAAATTGCTTCTTCCCAGACCAAGATAAGTGGCAACCAAGAGTACATGTGATGTCGTCAATCAATCATATTGCACCGAAGCCATCCTTTCAGATCTTTGCGTCATATCTAATGCGATCACCAAAATGGTTAATAAAAATTCCTATAGGGTGCCAAAATCAAAGCAGAGTAAACGAGCCATACCATATAATGTGATGATTAAAATGTTTCACACGAGCCTGATATTTCAATATTTTTTGCTAAACCCAAGAGTAGTTTTGAGCAAGAAGGACAATCCAAATGGAACCTATTTTCAAGTATCTATGTTGAATCCACTTCATCCAAAGCATATCTTTTTTAGAAGCCACCTACCATATTTGCTTCAAAATACTGATGATATTCATATATTTATTACGCTTCACCCCTAGGCCCCCTCTTTTAGGTTTACATATATCATCCCAAGCAAGTAATGAATTTTACTCTTTAAGGATGGTCCGACCGCAAGAAGCTAGAAAATATTAACTCAACTTTTTATGACATGCCCAAACAGTCAAAGCAAACCCGATCAATAAACATATTTTTCTATGTTTTTTTTGTTAACCAAGGTATCCAAGCCAATAAATATATTTTCCTTGGAGAATATAGATAATAAGCTAAAGACGGCCAAAAAACAAATGAAAATGAGATTTCCACGATTCTAATCTCTTTCCAACCTAGTCAAAAAGAGGGGCACAACCAATATCTTTCAATTTCCCTAAAATCAATAGAATGCCAAGATAGTTTATAAGGTAGATGGGATTTAGAGATCTGGACCAGATTCTCTGGAATGTGGGTATCCACAGATCCAATAATGATAGCGAACTTGGAATGGTTCACTTTAAGCCCCGAAAACCATGGAGAAGTAGCTAAGAATCTCCACTACAGCTGAAATAGAGGCAGAATTCCCCCTAGTAAACACCATCAAATAATCTGCAAGAACAAACTGAAAAAGATACATAAGCTTACATCTAGGGATAAGCTACATCCTTCCATCCACCACCAACTAATTCAGAAACATAGATAGACCTTCCATGGCAACATTATTGATATGAACTTTCAAAGCACAAATATAGTTCTATAAACACTAATTTTCATAAGACTTAAATTTTGGAATAAGAGTAATGAATGTAATGACTGACTAGAGCATAAATAAGTTAAAAAACCACTGGATAGCTACAATAGTCCAAATTAATAATATTCCGCGAGTTCTTGAAGAAGCAAGCATTGAAGACATCAAGACCGGGAGATTTAATGTTCTTGAAGGAAAACACTACTTTCTTTATATTTTCAGTATGTTTCAAGTATCGGTTGTATTGTGTTAGTATTGACAGATTGATCCTCAATCCCTGATCAATCCAGATTGATTATCCTTGTTGTTTTAGGGGTAAAATAGTTAGAAAATGGTAACTTAAAAAAAAAAAAAAAAAGACCAATACTTGCCAAGCCGATCTGGTCTGGATTGGAATCAGATAAGTATCTGTGGATATCGATACCGTTCCCTAAATCCATGCTGACACCAGCAACTCTCCATGCCATCGGAGAGAGGTTTAGGTACAAACCCAAAAAGAAAACCCCCAACTCAATTGTCAATCCAAACAGAATCCAAAAGAAGTTGAGCACATCAACTACGATTATAGCAAGTTCTTGAGAAGACAACCTATCACTTCTCACCACCACCTCGAGGAGATAATTGAATTCAACCTACAATTGATTGCTTTGTGAAGGAAAAAACCATTATTGCCGTCCCTAGTCAATTTTAGATTTCTAACAAAGAAACACTTCCTCATCTCTGAAGGCCTTAAAGAACATTGACTTCACCTCCCTTCCATCCCTAGCCAGCTGCTCATATATAGGATCTAAACTTACTGACTGTCTAATGAATTACAGAGACTCTTTTTTCTTAACCCTCAAGTGAACATTACTCACCCCATCCTTATTCCGCCTCTTCAACACTTTCTTCACATTTTTCAGCCTCAAACAAATTAGACGATGGTCGGAAACTCTTGGGAGAAGAAACTCAGCCTCTGAGGATCTAAATTGATCCACCACATTGTATTAATAAGCATCTACTCTAATTTACAACTGATTCTATTAGCACCACATTGCTCATTGCACTAGGTGAATCCCTCACCTTTCCCTTTCATCTCAAGAAAATTAACCTCAAAGATAAGCTTGTTAAAATAATCCATCGCATATCTATGCGGTTGTGAGGTCAGTATGGGCTCGCTGAACTAGTCAGGCAAAGGCTTGGATACCCGTTATTAGCGGAGAAAAAAAAAACACACACACACACACACACACACAATCCATGGCATATTGATTAAGCCTTTTTTTTTCACCTCTTTCTCCCTATGATTTCTCACCATATTGAAGTACCCTAGCACTGCTCGCAACCCATAGATACTTCAACAATAGACTTCGAAGCACTAAATAAGTTATGCGTCACCAACACAGTAATCAACCCATACACAAAAGAGGAAGCTCACTTTGGAAATTACCTCTCATTTTCGGTCGTCCTTTATTTCAAAAGGAAGTGATGAGGAAGCTCTTCAGACTACCCTTTTGTTCAAAATGAGATCAATTAGGATTTGTGTTACACTCTAGAATTGACTAAAATCAAAAGTGATATATTTAAATGTACCCTCCAGTTCCCCAGATCTGATGGTTTTCCCTCCCTTCTTCCAAGTTCTGGGACATAACCCAATTGGCAGGATCTTCTAGCATTTGTTACTAATTTCTTATAACAAATTTCTTTCGAACTGGATCACTCCCTGTTGGGCAATTGGATCGATTTTTGTCATTGTTGGCAACTAGAAGGTGATGTGTGGCTAAATTTATTGGAGGGGTGTTGGGTCGGGTTTCCCTTCTTGTGGAGGATGGCCCAAGTATGCTCACTTTTTTTAGGTGAAGCCCATCTTTGTTTGAAGCCCAAAAGGAAGACATTTTTGTTACAAGAATATTGATGAGGATTTACTCATTTAACCCTGTTCATATAATAAGGCTTAAGTGAAAGCAAGAGAGAGAGAGTGTTGCTATTGGCAAAACTTGGAGAAGAAGAAAAAGAGTAGGAGCAGAAAAATTTCTGGGTTAGTGAACAGTTCACAGTCATCTTCAAGAGCTCGATTGGATGATCATCCGTGGTCCGATTGAGCTGATTTTTTTACAAAGTTTCGCAACACAGTGATCTTTATTATGTACGGTGTGATTGTCGTTTGGAGTTTCGTAACACATTTTTCCGGCAACGTTTTTGTCGCCTCTATTTTGTTGAGATTTCTCTAATTTTTTTTTTTTTTTTTTGGATTTCATCTTGTTGATGATGTATGCCAAGGATATGTTATTCTTGATGTTTTGGATGATTGTATGCCTCTAATTTTAGTTAGGAAAGACTTTTGTATATTCCCATTATTTGAAGATAGTGGATTTTAGTGGACTATGGTCCCGTGGTTTTTTACTCCTCTCATTGGGGAGGTTTTTCACATTAAATTATTGGTGTTGATGTGTGTGTTTGTGTCTATAGTGGATTTGTTCACTAATTTATACATTTAATTGCTTTCTTGGGAGCTTGATTATTACATGCATTGTGTTTGATAAATTGTTCCATCAAACTCTACTTGATTGTTTCCTATTAGATTCACCCAAGAGGGGAAGAATTTGATCCGCGCTTTTGTTAACCGGGTACTTCTCTCAGTTAGTCCCATTTTCTTTCCCATCAAGGGGTTCAATAGTTGGTGGATCAATTATGTGAATCTATGATTCAATTTGAACCATCTTGGTTCAATTGTTAATATAAGTGAAGAGAGGCGGTTCAATGGAATTGGATATATAACGTTGAATATGTCAATTGTTTGCTGCCCAAGTTGTCATCACATGCTTTATAATGGGAAGTAAAGTTTGATTGGTAAATGATACAATAGAGCAACAATACAATGAGATTCTATAGGTAATTTACATGTGCTGTCCATATAAGAAACTAAACACTGGTATTGCTGCCTAGCTGGAGCCGAAGATGTTGGTTAAGAGAAGGACTTTCAAGTCCATGTGTCAACACCCTATTAGTTAAGCTATTGTTTGAATAGAAGGAGTTTAAGAAGTACAAATCCTATGGGATCTATTTTCTTGTGTGAATCGATACTACCCAATACATGAGAGAAGTACTCTTCCTATCACAGTCTACCTAAAATCTGAAAGTGTGGGAGTTTCCTAAACACGTTACAACTATGGTGATGTGCCAGTTTAATAAAGCAAGAGGGAAATAAATAAGGAAAAGTGTCGTGCTTCTATTATGCATGGGGAGAAGCAGAGTATGAGTAGAATTTCAGATTAAGAGGACTCCTTCACGCATGAGCAGTCCAATCGGTAGAACATGGCTTCAATTCTTTAATTTGGTTTCTACAATAAAAAATAGGTTCTATTGGCAGAATATGTTACTCCTCCATAACTAGCAAAATCGAGAGAGAAAGAGAAAAGAGAGAGAGAGAGAGAGAGAGAGGGAAGTTCAATATTTGGTTTTGCAACTCGACATTATGTTATCACGTGTTCTTCTCTGATGTTGCAATAAAGATCATGAAAAGGGGAGACATTACTATTGGGTGTTGCTATCATATTGATTTAGCGTTCAATTGAATAAGGAGCATTTGAGGTGCCGTTTAAGTGTCAAGTAAGCAATCATCAATGGGGATTACACAGGCTAAGGTACCCATATCTGAAATCCCTATTTTTGTATTCTAGAGTCTATTTATTGTTGAGGAACTCTAGGTCAATGATGTATTGGGTTGGGATTTTATTTTATTGATTTAAAATTATCAACCTAGTAAGTTGGGCTTGTCTAGGGTGTGGGGTTGTTGCCCTTGTCTGATTTGCATCTCAGATTGAAGCAGGGATAGGTGTTCCTGAACCATTGTAGCGGTTGAAAAAGTTGAGTATTTGAAAAATACGAAACCCTATACAGATATTCCTCCATGGATGTAGGCACTCTGGCTGAACCATGTATATCTGGTGTTATTGTCTCGCATTTACTTTCTACATATATTTGAAGTGCGTGTTGTACAGAGTGATGGGACACTGTTTGGTAGACCCAGTCACACTGTGGTGTGAGATGGACGTGTTGTTGTTTGAGTGATTGGTAATTACGAGATTGCCCCTACCAATCTAGAATTTGAAAATTTTTTAAACCACTGATTCACCCCCTCTCAATGTCAACTTGGGAATATCAAGTGGTATTAGAGCAAGGTTCCCTAAGGAGGAAGCTTAATCGTTTTGGGTTTGAATACTGAGAAGATACAGTTGGCATCTAATGATAGTAATCATATGCATGGAAAAATTCCTTTCTTTGATGGGTCAAATTACAACTTCTGAAAAATCAAGATGGAGGTTTACCTAAAGTCTCAAGGTTATGGAGTTTGATTAGCAGTGAAGAATGATTACAACCCCCTCCACTATAGACATCACAGATAAAACAGAGATGAAGAAGTGTGAAGACGATGCTAAAGTAGTGAATGCACTTCTAGGCTCCCTAGTGAGCAATGAGTTTGTAAAAGTGGTTGACTGTACAACATCAAAGGACATCTGGGACAAGTTAAAGAGTATTCATGAGGTAAATGATAAAATCAAAGAGGCAAATCTGCAACACCATAGAAATTTATTCAAAAGTCTGAAGGCGTCTGAGGAAGAGACCATTGATCAGTTTATGAGTAAAGTGGACAAAATCATCAATTCTATTAAAGGGTTAGGAGAAGAGGTAAAGGACGTAATAGTGGTGAAGAAAATATTAAGATCTTTACTTGACTCGTACAACCCTAAGGTTTTTGCCATTGAAGAATCTAAAGACTTGAATACAATGAAATTAGATGAACTTCATGGAACTCTGATTGCTTATGAAAAGAGGATGGTCAAGCTCATACCCAAGGAAAATTAAGCTACCTTCAAAGCTTTGAAGAAATTGAAGATCAATGAAGATGGTGAACAAAAAGATTCTGCTGATGAGTTACTAGCTTACATGGCTAGGAAACTCAAGAAAGGTGAGAGTAAATACAAGGGAACTTCCCTTGAAGTGTTTCGATTGTGATGGTATAGGGTATTTCGCTTCCAAGTGTCCAAAGAATGATAAATTGAGTGACTTTAAGGATGAAGATGCTCAAAAAATCAAGTTCAAGAAAGGAAAGAAGAAGTTCATTCCTAAAAGAAGAAACTTCAAGAAGAAAAGCTTAATATCAAAAAAGTGCAAATCTTCATCAGAAGAGTATGATGAGTCAGATGATGAATCCTTTAAAACACTAGTTATGACATTTGAAGATAGAGTACAACACTAGACTACTGAAGAGTCTGAGGAAGAGGAAGAAAAAGAAGCTCAGTATAACTTAATGGAAAATTTACATTCTGCTTTACTTGACCTCAAGGTTGAGAGGAAGAAAATGAAAGAGCTAGAAATTCAGCTTGTTGAAAAGGAGGAGCATATTAGTCAGTTAAAGATTACAGTTGAATATATAACTAAGATCAATGATGACCTAAGTGTCAATCTATCCTTGAAGACAGATGGGTGCTATAGATTAGAAGAGGAGATTTTTATGTTGAGGGCAAAGCTTGAGAAGTTACAAAAGAATGACCATTCAATTTTGACAGCTCCATTAATCACCATTTTGAAGCGTAAAAGCAAAGATGTGAGCAATCAAGTGACTGAGCCAGAGTAACCAGCATCTAATAAAGAAAAAGGGAATGTAGTTAGATGAAATTCTTAGCTTTCAAAGATCTCCACAAAAAAAGTCAAGTATTGGGTATGAAAAGGTTGGATCTTCAAGTAATGTGAAGACTTAAGGAATGAGTAATGTGGATAAAGATTTTTTCACAACATTCAATCATCAAGGACCATGAGAGGTATACCAGACAGATACATAGTTCCTTCAATGGTTATTGCTATGGGTGTAACATTTTGGGCACAGGTTGGTTGAATGCAGAAGACAGGTCAAAATGAACTTCACAAGCAGGAACAAATATGCACCACTGATATAGGTGAGTGTAGAGTGCTACAGGTGTTACAAGATGGGTCACATTACTAAAAACTGCATGACAATACTTCCCTCACAAAGGTAATCTAGTATAAATCCAAAGAAGAGTTCTCCAAAGAAGAAAAACCAAATACAAAAGTTGCATATTGAAGACAAAGTTAAGAAGCCCATTACAGTGAAAGATAAAGCGGTCTAGGTAGTGAAAATGAAGAAAGGGGACAACTACAAGTCTCTTACGGTATAGGCAACATTCAAAGAATAGAGTAAACCATCACCATGGATACTTGATAGTGGATGCTCCACTCACATGACAGGTGATAAAGATAGATTTTTGAATCTATATCAAGTGGAAGATGGATCGGTGAAATTTGAAAATAATGACATAGCTAAGATTGAAGGCAGAGGTATAATCAACTTGGATAATGGTAGAATCAAGTCAAACAAGGTCTTGTATGTAAGTAGGCTGAAACACAACATTTTGAGTGTGAGTCAGATATGTGATAAAGGTCATGAAGTTCTATTCACCAAAGATTGTTGTATGATCAAGAAGTCTAAGAATAATAAAACAGTGGCATAAGGGTCAAGAACAGCTGAAAACTTATAAGTTTTATTTGAAGCTATTGGTGAAAAGTACATGATAAATCAAGAGGAAACATTAGACAACTTCACAAGCATGGTAGATGGTATGTGTGCAGGGGGAGTGGATTAGTAAGCATAGAAACATCAAATCCCTATAGGATAGGAAGATGCAGTGGGCACTGCTATAGGTGAGTCTATGTAGAGGGAGCTTCTGTATAGGGGGAGCATCGTTACCATGTGGACTTGTTATCAAATGGGGAGAGAAGTGTAACATATAGTCAAAATGATGTTGCCAACAATTCCAAAGGGGGAGATTTTGGGCAATTGGATCAAATGTTGTCATTGTTGCAGCTAGAAGGTGATGTGTGACTAAATTTATTAGAGGAGTTCAATAGTTGGTGGATCAATTATTTGAATCTATGATTCAATTTGAACCATCTTGGTTCAATTGTTAACATAAGTGAAGAGAGGCAGTTCAATTGACTTGGTTATATAACGTTGAATATGTCAATTGCTTGCTCCCCAAGTTGTCATCACATACATTATAATGGGAAGCAAAGCTGATTGGTAAATGATACAATGGAGCAGCAATACAATGAGATTCTATAGGTAATTTACATAAGCTATCCATATAAGAAACTAAACATTGGTGTTGTTGCCCAGTTGGAGCCGAAGATGTTGGTTTAAATTATGGTTACATGTGATAATGGAAAGCAGCTGAATTCTAAAGCAAAGGACTTTCAAGCCCATCTATCAACATCCTATTAGTTAAGCTATTGTTTGAATAGAAGGAGTTTAAGAAGTATTGATCCTATGGGATTTGTTTTCTTGTGTGAATTGATACTACCCAATACATGAGAGAAGTAATCTTCCTATCAAAGTCTATCTAAAATCTGAAAGTATGTTAATTAATATGGGTCGGACTTGGTTCTGACCCGATTCCTTTGTGGGTCGTCCACTCGAGGTAATCATAGACTCACTAGGATTGGGAACCCTAGCTAGCCAATTCTCTATAAATAAGAGAGTTTTGGCCACAAGGCCAATCAGGGTTTTGACCTAATCTCTTATGTCTCTCCCAATTGAGAGTGTGTGTCTCCAAGGATCTCCATTGCAATCCTTGGATTTTGAGGGTGGAATATTTCCTAGCGAGATTACCGCAACCTTTGTTCGTCGCTATTCACGCGGATTGACGCGTGGTGCAACTCGATCTATTTCGCTGCGAGGAAAATTATACTGAGGTAATCCCCGACACCCGTTTACTTTTCGTTTAACATTGGTATCAGATCCTTAGGGTTTTTGTTACACTACACATCACTGCGCATCGTTGCAAGTCTCCATGCCTCGTCATGCTTGGCTGCTGGTTTCCCTCACATATGCTATGCGTTGCTACGTTTCACAGTGGTTGTGTGCCAAAATAAACCAATCCCATGCTTTGGTTTCTGCCGTCAACACCACTGTCCTCATTGCTCTTTGTATATATATATATATATATATATACATCATCACTGCATCATGATTTACTTGAGTACAGTAAAGAATTTGTTTGTTTGAGTACAGTAATGAATTGGTGCATTTGAGGCAATGGAGATTTGTTTCTTTTTCTTGCATCATCATTGCATCATGATTGATGCCATTATGATTTTAAAGTAATAAAAAAAAAAGGTTCCCTTTTTTTTAAGCAAAATTTTTTAAATTCATAATGGAACCTAACTTGCAATAATCTTCGGTATTCCTCCCATTCGGTAAGAAGCGTGCTGCAATTTTATGCAGCCTGCGACTTATTACAGATTTCTATTTGTATTACTTTTTTTTTCCTTCTTGGCCATGGGCAGCAAGCCTTGTAGATCAGATGCCCACAATAATAATAATAATAATAATAATAATAATAATAATAATAATAATAATAAAAAGGTAATATTTAAGATAAAACATTAAGATCTTAATGATGAGGGTGGGCTTTGTATGACGGGTTTTATCATTATGGCATATGTTATGTAATGGATGGCTATAGAGATAAATATTATCTTTTGTGATCATCATATGAATCATGTTTTATGTTACTTGCTTTAAGGTATTTGGATCAACAAGTATTGGAAAGTATTAATTTAGGGTTTGGGTTTGTGTAACTCTACCTAAAATTACGTTTTGCCCTTAATGTCTTAGGTCAAAGGGAGGGTAATTTCTCAGATGATTTAATTAAAATTGTTTGTTGATATGATGATGCATATTTATGTTGTTTGCTTTACATTATTAGTTCTATTGCCATGACTCGAACATGCGACCTTCACATTATTAGGCCAGACATATTATTGCTTTGAAATGTATATATATATATATATATATGTATTGATAAATCATCTTACCCTCCCATGGCGGTTTTGACTTGAGACTCGCTCCACTTGTTGGGATGCATGGTCACTCCACCCACAGACCCATGGATATTTATTTTTCTTTTCTTTTGGATTGGAGATCATGATTGGTATTTAATTTAAGTGGACATGTTCATGTATGTACGTTAGAGTTAGTCTTCGTGTATGATGTAAAGTGCGGTGCTCCCTACTAGTAGATTGATGTAGTAGGACTTTTAAAGGATGTAATTATTTTTTGGGACAATGTAATTAATTTTTTGAGAAGCCTTGTAAAGGGAAAGCGCCTGCGCTACATATCATACACTTACACTACCTCGATATGTCACTTAAAGTACCAGTCAGGTTCCTATGTGGAACCCATGCACATCCATTTGTATAGTGCAGTTTTGTGGATTGGAGATACCTAATTCCTTTCATATTTGTTCGAAATTGATTAAAATTATGTCATTAACCTACACATGTGAGATTTGATTATGAGCTTAGCAAAAATTTTTGTCTCACCGTGTGTAGTAAGGAACCATTAATTTTAGTTAGGGTTTCTGAAACAAATTCTTAATGTGTACCTAATGTTTACCTTGCACATTCTTGTGTGTAGTGATATGACCATTAATTATGTTGTTGTGGACCTCATCAAGGATGACAAATTGATTGGACCTAACTATGACATATGGCATTGAAAGATTCAATATTTGCTCAATAAGCAAAACTATCTTGAGTATTTGACCAATGTTATAGATAAACCCGCTAAGGGCCGCTCAACACCATCGTGATATAGAAGCCTATAATTAGTGGGTGAATAAAGATCGCAGTACGCGCTTTATTATGTTAAGTGCTATGCATGATGAGTTGATTGGTGATTATAAGAAATACACCACAGCTAAGTCCATGTATGACCAACTGAATATTGACTTCGGAGGTACATCTACTATAAGGTTAAGGGTTATGACCTTGAAATTTGAGATGTATAAGATGGATCCTAAGAACACTATGCCTGAACACCTTAGGGTAGTTAAGGATATGATTCGGAAGCTAAAAGATGTTAGGACCACTTTTACTGATGAGCAGCAGGTTCAAAGTGTCATTAGGACATTATCTGATTCTTGGAACCCCATAAAACTTGTTCTCACACACAATGACAATATTAGAAAATTTTCTATGTTGCACAACATGTGGAACTTAAAGCGGAACGCCAAGAGGCGAACCTTGTAACTGCCTTAGTCGCCCAGGGAGGTAAGCACAAGTTCAAGCGCAAAAGATAAGGCAACCCAAAAAATCAAGGCATGGCTCAGAACTAAGCGCCAAAAGAAGGCAAGCCCATCAAGTGCAAAGAGGTAACCATGACGGAAAGAAAGATTTATTTAAGGTCAAATGCTGCAACTGCTAGAAAATGGGGCACTTCTCTTATGATTGCATTGAGCCGAAGTAGATACCATTTCTATCCCACTTTCCCTGTACATTTTTTTATACCCATGGTTTAGTTGCCTATACACAGTTTGATTGGATTATGGATACAGGAGCAACAAAACATATAGTGCGAGATCGAGGGGGTTTTGTAGATTATCACAGAATTTCGGCTAGATCCTAGAGCGTGTTCATGGAGAATGACACTAATTAAGCAGTTTGAGGAGTTAGCACTTATCAACTCAAGATGTGTACTGGGCGCACCTTGCTTCTTCAAGACGTGCTTTATACATCGGATATTTAGCATAATCTACTTTTAGTTTCTGTATTATTACCTTTAGGATAGTCATTCCATATTGACGGTTACACTTTAGAGTTTTATTTGAGTAGTACTATTGTTGGACATGGATCCTTAATTGATGGATTTTTTAAATTAGATTTAATTGATTTTATTTCATATATTTTTTATATAGTTAATATATGTGATAATTTTGAATCTTTTACATGGCATGCTAGATTGGGACACATAGAGTGAGACAGGATGACTAGGTTAGCTAGAGAAGGCCTTTTAGGCCCACTCGCTAAAGTCAACCCCCCTATGTGCGAGCCCTGTGTAGCAGACAAGGTTCATCGGAAGCCTTTGGAAAGGCAGTCCAAGCTACCCAACCTCTAGAACTTGTCCACTAAGATATTTGCAAACATATGAATGCAAAGGCACGTCATAGTGCTTCTTATTTTCTCATATTTATTGATGATTATTCGTGATATGGTTATGTGTATCTGATCGCTCACCGCTACGAATCATTAGATTGCTTCAAATGCTTCATGGCAGTGGTCGAGAATTAGTCAAGTAAGAGCTTAAAAACTCTATGCACCAACCAGGGATGGGAGTATCTATTCGACCAGTTTAAAGAACTATGTGAGGAAAAGTGTTATACCCTTGCCCTGACTCGGTCTAATTTGAACTGTTATGATAGATCTCAGATCGGAGATCGAAAGCACAGATGGGTTTTGGCCCATGGCTACCCATTGCCAAAGGGAGAGAGATGACCCCAAGTGTTTGTGCATTGTGTGCCAGTCTAATTGAAGGGAATTCATACCTTCTAATCCCAGATGGTAAGTGACCCGACTACTCACACATAAGTCCAAGCACGTATCGAAGTTGCCAAAAGGCCTTGAGCAAGGCCGAGGGCAACCACCCGTGCAAGACCAGCCATGGAACAGTAAGCAACTAGCTATCTTTACCACCAAGAATAGGCCACCGGATCCACTAGGCTTGAATCCAGTGGGCAATTGCTGGTGAACATAATAGGCTGCTGTTATGGTGTCGATGCTCGTGGGTCCCACCACCCACGTCGTAAATAGTCTTGGATGATCCCAAATCATCCCCCACACTTTACTCATGACGTGAATGTGTTTTGAACCTAAATGGACGGGTTCTCGGGTTTCGAAAGTCATAATAACCTGATTGGTCTGAACAGGGTCCAACCAAACAGACCCTAAGGTCCATTTTAACTTATAAGTTAGAAATGAGGAATTCATTTCCTCATTTCTACTGTGTCAAATGTAATGAAGGAGAGAAAAAGGCGAAAAAGGAAGAAGAAGAAGGAAAAGGCTTACTTTAGTGTCGGCTACTGCCAAGTTACCAAAATTGCTATTGGAGGTAAATACACGCACTTCCACCACTCTCTCTCTTCATTTGTATCTAGAAGAAGTTAGGTATGGATGGAATCTTACTATACAAACCATGTTAAGGTCGTATAATGTGTGTTCTACCCTCCCGGTGTTGTTGTCGAGCTCGAACCAAGCCCGGTGAGCTCCGACATCTATTGCCAAAAGACTAACTATGGTTTTGATCGTTCGATCGATGTATCTCCCAAATGGCTTAGTGGAATCAGGATTTTATTGGTTTAGAATGATGCTGGGAACATCCCCTATAAACTCCACAAAATAAACTCTGGCAATCGAGCCTGAGCTAAAAAGCCTCAAAATGGGTGGATTGTCCTAAACCACCATCGAAAACAGCCCATCGGCTCCACTAGGTCTGCTTCCGGTGGCATATTTCTAGTGGACCACTGAGCCTTAAGAGCTCTCTTTTAGTTTCATTGGAAACAGGACTAATATTTTTGGTGGAAATTCCTTGTTTCCAGTGGGTGTTTCTAAGACATTACTGTCACTGATGAATTTTGTCTGTACCCTTTGGGGGTGAACCATGTGGGTCCCTCTCGATATTTCTGACACGTACTGATGTACGATTATCCTTGTGTCTAGGACAATGATGTGCACATGCCCCGAGATCAAAACTGAGTGGATTGATCGATGGCCTTATCTGAACCCTAACACAAGCAGAGATCAACAAGGTGAGGGATGGTTGTTTTATTTTAGATTGTTTAATTATTATAGAATTGTTCACATGCGTAGATTTAATATGCTTAGTTATATTGCTCATATGATGATAGTGATTATCATATGTTACATTCTTATAGATTTCATACGAACTGTTCATATATATGTATGATGGGATCCATTGTGGTCGAGGTGGTATCGACACCGTGATCATCGTGTGTTTGGTTGTGTGAGACGGAATCCAACGTGGCTGAGTTGGTATCGATGCTATAATTACCATGTGTATGTTGTATTCATACATTGATTATGTGTATTAGAATTAGTTGTAGTCGTGGGTTACACCTTGTGGCTAAGGTCTCGCTAGTATCGTACACCAGAACTGCATTTAGAAATGGATACGCTTCATGACCGATGATTGGTACCGGTGTCATATAGCCCATACTCAACTGTGATATGTATGCTAGATTAGGTAAATGGTCTTGGGTTTTACTTTGTGGCCAAGGTCTCGCTGGTATTGTGTACTCGGAATTGTATTTGGCGATGGATTACACTTTGTGGCCGAGGTCTAGCCGGTAACGTATAATTCATACTAACTGTATCACTATAAAGGCTTGTAGCGTATATGTGGTTATGTATCACTCCCTATGCTACGAACAAGGGTTGAGGTGTTGGATAACCCATTGTGGTATGTTCAATGTGCCTTTCCGGAATACCACACCCATGGTATGATGTGATTGTAGCTAGTGGTGGGAACTTGTCTGGCATGGCCAATGTGTTACCGATGTCATGACTGCCAGAAGGGGGTTATCAAGGGTTTGCTAGTTGACCTATGGATGCATACGGGGACCAACAGGATTCTATTCATGGTTAGGGTTTGTATCCTTACGTAGTCGATAGTTGTTCTGAGACTAAGGATACAACCTAATACGTCATAGTAGCATTTACCAGACTTAGTTTGTATTGTTAGGTGGATAATAAATAAATGAACTACATCACGAGCATCATAGACTGTGTTTAATTTTTGCTATCATACATCATGAATTATTATTACTACTATCTTGCTTAGATGTGCTTGACCCCACCCCTCACTAAGCGAGTTGGAAAGCTTACCCCACGTATACACACTTTTTAGATGATAATGCAGGTATGGTCATACCTGTGGCTAGTGACTCTTTTTCCTCTAGACCTGAGTACAGAGTGAGGGACTGGTGGATACCAAAAGTGGAGGAGCATGGCTAGGACTGTGCTTGTGATTTTTATGCACATGCGACGCCATGAGGTGTTCGGAGTATTTTTTATTATGTTGATACAAGTCTGTGAATATTATGTTTTAAACTCGATATATGTAAGTCTTGAAGGATTGTAAACAGAATAACTTAGTTAACGATATTATGTTTATCATTACGTAATTTTCCCATTTTATATCTGATGATTTCGCTATTATACTCTGATTCCACTGCTTTTGGTTGGTTGTGATATGAAATTGTGAAATGTTAAGGTACTTACTATCAGCGATTCTGATTGGTTTGTAAGATAGGTACTTATCTTACAACATCGGTATTCCAAATGGTAAGTTGGATCTACTAGAATTGGAGTGTGACAACTATAGTATCAGAGCGCGATGTTCTGCCTTAACTCACAATCTCAGCCAAACTATGATTTTGACAAAATTAGGATTAAATAAAAATCTCAAGACAACAGTAATAGAAATTACATAATTAGGAGACAAGTATAGGTGTTAAAGTCGTTTCATTATAAAGGAGAACTTGATTACACAAATTACACTTTTTATAAAATTAAAGTATGGAAAGGGAAATCCTAAAAGCTACAGTGGCAAACATGCCACTACTCTTGCTGCTCTTGCTACTGTTGCTGCTAGTTCTATCTCTGGCCCTGAGCCTGGTTCGGACCATGCGTTACTGGAGGAGGCACCAGAATACCAAGATGGAAGACCATCACCTGCATTTGTGCCTCTAGGGAGGCCACTTTATTGTCCATAAGACAATAGGTCTTGTCTATGCTGTTGAGGTGGCCATCTATACTCCTCATCAGAGATGTGGTGGTGTCTAGGTGGGCCATAACGTCATTGAGACTGTAAGGCCTCGCACCCCTAGTGCCCCAAGAAGTAGAAGCAACCATAGAACCTATAATCTGGGGATCAAGTGGTGGAGCCCCACCAACCCTAGCAGCTTCTCCTCCTGCACCACCAAGACCTCCACCAACATCACTGACATCACCATCGATATTACCGGCACCGCCACCCTCTACCTCCATAGCCTACTGACCCTCTCCTAGAATAGGTGTCACCTCCCTTAGATCTATGGTCATCTTCCTTAGAGAATCTTAGTTAAAGTCTGTTACATCTTCACCCAAGCGTGCCTCTCCCTCCAAGTCCACCCCAAAGCGGCGGAAGATGTCAGTAAGTATTCTTCCATAGCACAAGTTTTCCACTCGGTGATCTATTCCTTTGGACCAAAGTACCATGGTCCATCTAAGGAGGTAAGGAAGACGTATCTGTGCCCTCATATACACGCAGTAGGTCATATAGGCTTGCAGTGCAGATACCTCATCATAGTATCCACAAGTGGGAAGAATATTCAATTGAATCACACGGAAGACGTCCTTTGGAGTAGCAAAGTAGTTGACTAAATGGTTCTACCCCTTGGCCTCCTCAGTCAACATGTCATTTATTTCCTGAAAAGTATTGGGACTCTGGAAGTCATAAGCTAGAGTTTGAGGTGGGCAGTACACCAGGTCACCAGTATTGCTGACCATCAGAATATTGGCCAACTGCCCCATGTCAAAGGAGATCTCCAACCCCTTCACATAGGAGGTGATCCGCATCTCTTCAGTACCCCGGTTCACGTATTACAGGTTGGAGTAGAATAACCTGACCAATGTAGGGTAGTAGTACTTGTTGGGTTTTAAGATGTGGTACCACCCAACATCTTCAAACCGTTGACGGAGATGGAATGCACAGAAATCATTGGTCCTCACATGGACTCTTGGGTCCACATTACGGTGCTTGAAGAGTTCCCAACGGTCTCACCCAACCACAAAGCGGAACAAGATTGGGTTGAACTGAGTGGTGGTGTCTTGCTCCTCTTGTTTAACGGCACGTTGGGTATGTACACGGCGTCCAGACATTGTTGCAATATGATTCCTAAGGATTAAGAATGAAAAACCAGGTTCAATGGCTGAATGTAAAGCTCACAGAGAAGAAAATCATAAAACTAGGTTACAGAGAGGAGGAACATACCTTTGGTGCAAATACGACGTCGATCGATCACAAAATAGCGAGAGGAAGGTAGGAAATGGGTTGAAAAGTCCTCCTTGGCCGTTTTCACACATTTTTCATAAGTTAGAATAGGGTTTTGTACAATAAAACCCAAACCTGGGCCTATTTATAGTCATTTTGGAGCCAACGAAAACAACCCACTGGAAACACTGGGCATGCTTCCAGTGCCTGTTTCCGATGAAGTGAAAAATCTCAAATTGCTCTCTGTTTGCCTATAAAAAATAACACTGATATTTCCTATGGATTAAGCCATATTTTCGGTGAGAAGTCTCCCTATTTTCGGTGGACTAAATTGGAAAATAAATTATTTTAGTTTTCAAATCTAAATTATTATTTTGTTGTCCTAATTGTGTGCCTGTTTGAGATTTAAAATGTAACCGCAAGCGTACGGATCAGTGTAGCTACGGGTCGAACACAGGGAGAACAACCACTTTATTTTTTATTTCTTTTAATAATGCGAAAGTGAACTGATTAATGGTTGTGATCTAATTCTAATTACCGTCCTAAACATATGTATCTAAAATAACATCCTAACCATTCGTCATCTAAGAATTTAAAGACGCAAGCCACGCAATTAAAATTAAATAAATAAATAATTGAAAATAAACAACCAACGCAATTAAAAAAAATAATAATAAATAAAGGAAAAAAATGCTGAAATAAAAATAAAGTAAAAGAAATGGGGTAAAGCTAGAGAGAGACTCACAAGTAGGTTTCTCTACTTAGCCCGAGGGATGCATCATAATATGAGCTTCCCTACTTGACCAGAGAGTCACTCTTACAAGGGTTACTCTACTTGACTTTAGGGAAAGGGAGACAATTAAAATAAAAGCAATAAATTGATGGTTCTATGGCTAGGAGGGGCAAAGCCAACACATACACTAGCCATGAACCTTGGGGGAAAGGGATAACAATAATGAAACGACTGAAAATAAAAATCCTAAATTAAGAAAGAAAGGGTAGTCAGAAGAGGGAATGAGAGGGGGGAGAGAAGACTACTGAAGGAGCCTACTTACTTGAATCAATGCTTGAACTTGAAAAAAAATTGCTCCACGGCTCGTGATCTTGTCACCTAGATCTAAGCCTAGAACTATAACTTAAAAAATTACAACTCAATTGCATAAATCATAAACATAAAAAGGCTGAATAAAAATAAAAGAGTGCTTGCATTAATTGACATAAAAAAAACTATTACAAAAGTGATTAAAGCAAAAATAGAGAAGAACTAAAACTAAAGAGTGAGAGAGGGAAAGAGAGAGCAACTAAAAAAAACTAGAAGAAGAATGAATTGTGTCCCCTCCTCTTACATGAGTTGTATTTATAGGGAATGGGGAGGTAGGGTAACAATTTTCTCTTTCCTAAAAGAGAGAAACCCACAATTGATTGTGAGATCTTTTGAGACCAAAAGTGCTAAGGTGGAGGAGAGAGAAGAGAGAAATAAATTTTGAGAAATTTCCTATAATTTTTTGCTTATTTTCTTTCCTCTTTTCTTTTTCTAATTTATTTTTCTTCTTTTTCTCTCTCCTAGGGACGATTTTCTTCTTGCTTTGTGTGATTTGGACAATATTTTGGTGATGATGTGGAGGAGAGAGAAGATTTGGACAATCTTTGGTTCTCCCTTTTTTTTCTTTCCTTTTTTTTTTCTTCTCTTCTTGCTTCCACGATTTTCCTTTCCCTTTTTTATTTTTTTCTTCTTGCTTCCACGATTTTCCTTGCTTCTAATTTGATGTGGAAATCCCCTCCATGCCCTTAGTGCTTTAAGTGAGTGAAAAGCAGGAAATCTTCAACAAAATTCTCTAAAAAAAACAACCATGAGATTCGAACTTGAGACCTCTTGGTGAGCAAGGGAATTTTGTACACCATAGCTCACCAACTACGCTAGGTAGTTGTTGTTACCAAAAACAAATCTTTAATCACTTAAGGATGTGGTCCATCGATCCTTGTTGGCATTTGGAGTATTCCTTGTACCTCTGGGACAATTGCAAACGGGCTGGTTCTGCGTCTCGGTTCAGTTCTGATCCATTATTCTTTTTCTGACCCGAAAAGAATAATCATTTGTACGGGTGACCAAACGAATGTGTACTTTTAATTGAACACGTCCATCTTGCTCAGAATTTCGTCCTCTTCGCAACCATGGAAAGAAATAGGACCTCTTTACGTGTAAAATTGAAGATATAGGGCCCGATAGTCCTTAAGGCCTTGAAAATATAAAACCTGCAAAAAGAGAGTAAAACCCAAGGTAGCTCCATTCTAAATATGTAAAATGCATGTTTTACTACCCTAGATTTCACACATAAATGTGCTCATCAGAATTCCCCCACACTTAGACTTTGCTAGTCCTCGAGCAAAACAAAAAGAAAAAGAATAAAGATAAAAAAAACCTAACTCACTTTCGTAGGAATCACGGTTGCACTTAGCATGTGCAACAAGCCTTTAAACCCCTAGGTCACCCCTAGTGGACGAGTTGTGTCTCGTGGGTGTTTGCAGTGAATATACACCCAAAATTCAGAATAAACAAATCCCAACTTTGGCTAAAGGTAAGGTTCATACCGATCCGGAGCAAAGATAATTTCTCTTACAAGGGACCCCCACACTTGAACTTTTATTACCCTTTATCAATTCCAGGCACTAGCATATTTCTTAATTTGGAACTCACCTCATCTCTTCCAAAACATCCTTATCTTAGGGCATAACCACTTGTGAAGAAATAGGGAACCAATGACTAAGGCGCTGGAGTGTTTTTGACCAAACATGTTACCAAGCAATAATGACATTTGCACATTTTTTTTCCTTTTTTTTTCACTAATAAACTCTATTCTACTCCACTACTTTTGGCTTGAATGACATGGTGGAGCAAACACCAGACACCCAAGTTACTATGTAGCTTCGCTTTTTGCATATGCCCACAAAGGCAGTGATGCTAGAGTTACTTCAGAAGTTTCCTCCCAAGGAATTTCGATCAAGACACCACGCTTCCTGAGGCGCAATGCCCTGTCTAGTTCCAAGGGAATCAACTCTTATTCTTCTTTATACCACATTTCACATTTTATTTAAAATTGTGCATTTATCAACTCATGCCAAATTAAAAAGAAGGTCTCAACTCCAAATCAAAAGTACAAGGAACCCACAGACTTACATATGGTCCATCACCATAAAATAGGGGTCTCTTATTTTTCAAAAGAAAGTCCCATCTCAAGACACATGCTTGTTTCTTTCTTCTCAACAGGGTTTTTATACGTTCAAAATGGGTACCTTAGTCAAAACTTTTATTTTCATACATCAAGCAACCGAATGGTATGATCATTAGCCAAAAGCCAAAGTAGGACTTCATCCTTAGCAAGCTCAAAAATAAAAAGAAAAACAAATAAAATAAAGTGAAAAAAAGCAAAAACTGGTTTCCCTCCCCCACACTTAAGTCATGCAATGTCCTCAATGCATGGAAAGAATTAAAAGCAAAGACAATGCAAGGGGGTCATACCTGATTAACAGTTAATCATCAGTGTAAAGAGGTTCATGGAGATCCATGACCTCTTCACTACTAGTAGTGGGAAACTCGATGAACGGTTTCAAACGCTGACCATTAACCTTAAAAATTACCCCTGTTCCTGGATTCAAAATCTCCACAGCCCCATGGGGATATACATTATGAACAATAAATGGGCCATCCCATCGGGATCTAAGCTTACCAGGAAAAAAATACAATCGAGAGTTGTACAATAAGACCTTATCACCAATTGCAAAAGATTTACGCAGAATGTGTTTATCATGGAAAGCTTTGGTCTTTTCCTTGTAAATCCTAGAACTTGCATAGGCATCATTCCTAAGTTCCTCCAACTCAGATAGTTGGAGCCTACGATGAATTCCCGCATCAGACAAATCAAAGTTGAGCTTCTTGATGGCCCAAAAGGCCTTATGCTCCAACTCAACTGGTAAGTGACAAGCTTTCCCATACACCAAACGGTAGGGAGACTGGCCAAGGTCAGTCTTGAATGCAGTCCGATGGGCCCACAAGGCATCAATGAGCCTAAGGGACCAATCCTTACGGTTGGGATTAACAGTTTTCTCCAAGATTTGTTTGATCTGCCTATTAGACACCTCCACTTGGCCACTAGTTTGGGGGTGATAAGGGGTAGATAACTTATGGGTGATCCCATACTTTTTCATTAAGGCCTCAAAATGCCGATTACAAAAATGAGTACCCCTATCACTAATTATTGCACGTGGTGCACCAAAGCGGGAAAAAATGTTCTCTTTGAGAAACTGGACCACCACTTTGTGGTCATTAGTTTTACAAGGTATGGCCTCTATCCATTTAGAAACATAATCAACGGCCAAAAGTATATATAAATTCCCAAAGGAATTAGGGAGTGGTCCCATAAAATCGATGCCCCAAACATCAAAGATCTCAACTACTAAAATGGGGTTGAGAGGCATCATGTTCCTTTTATTGATACGGCTAAAAGACTGGTAGGCAGGGCAAGCCTTGCAAAAATCAAAAGCATCTCTAAAAAGAGTGGGCCAATAAAATCCGCATTGGAGAACCTTTGCGGCAGTCTTCTTAGGTCCAAAGTGTCCACCACATGCATGATCATGACAAAAAGAGAGAATGGAATGTTGCTCATGATCAGGAACACATCGTCGGATAATCTGATCTGGACATATCTTAAAAAAATAAGGATCATCCCAGAAAAAGTGCTTAACTTGGGAATGAAACCTATACTTATCTTGGGTGGACCAGTGATCCGGAGTCACAACTGAAACTAAGAAGTTGACAATGTCAGCAAACCATGGTTCACTGGACATTGCAAATAATTGTTCATCTGGAAAGTTCTCGTTGACTGGAGAATCAACAGTCAAGGAATTGGGAAGCCGGGATAAATGGTCTGCAACTAGGTTTTCAACTCCTTTCTTATCCCTAATTTCTAAATCAAACTCTTGCAAAAGTAAAACCCACCTAATGAGACGAGCTTTGGCATCCTTCTTCTGAACTAGGTATCTGAGGGTAGAATGATCAGTATACACTACCACATGTGAACCAACTAAGTAAGACCGAAACTTTTCTAATGCAAACACAACAACTAAAAATTATTTTTCAGTGGTTGTATAATTGAGTTGTGCATCATTTAAGGTCCTACTAGCATAGTAAATGACAGTGGACAACTTATTAATCCTTTGACCTAAAACTGCTCCTATGGCAAAATCCGAAGCATCACACATCAGTTCAAAAGGTTCAGTCCAAACAGGTGGTTGAACAATGGGTGCATTGGTCAACTCCTTCTTAAGTTGCTTGAAGGATTCTAGGCACTCTTTGGAAAACTCAAAAGTCTGATCTTTGACAAGTAATGAGGTGAGAGGTCGGGCTAACTGACTAAAGTTCTTAATAAACCTTCTATAGAAGCCTGCATGCCCTAGAAAAGACCGGACATCCTTAACAGATTGAGGAGGTGGTAAATTATCAATTAAATCCACTTTGGCTCTATCTACCTTAATTCCCTCCTTGGATATTACATGGCCTAAAACAATACCAGATTTAACCATAAAATGGCATTTCTCCCAATTCAAAACCAAATTCTTAGATATGCACCTTTTCAAAACTAGGGAAAGATGATGAAGACATTCAGAATAGGAATTCCCATGAATTGAAAAGTCATCCATAAATACTTCTAAGAATTTTTCGACCATGTCAGAAAAAATGCTCATCATGCATCGTTGGAACGTAGCAGGGGCATTGCAAAGCCCAAAGGACATACGCCTGTAAGCAAATGTTCCATATGGGCATGTAAAAGTGGTCTTATGTTGGTCCTCTAAAGCAATTGGAATTTGGTTATAGCCAGAATATCCATCAAGAAAACAATAGTATTCATGTCCAGCTAACCTCTCTAACATCTAATCAATGAATGGCAATGGGAAGTGGTCCTTCCAGGTTGCCGCATTTAACTTCCTGTAGTCAATGCACACACGCCATCCTGTTTGGACACAGGTAGGGATCAACTCATTATTGGCATTAGGAACTACAGTCACACCAGACTTCTTAGGCACTACGTGAACTGGGCTTACCCATTGGCTGTCAGAAATAGTATAAATTATTCCATGATCCAAGCACTTTAGGATCTCTTTCTTAATGGCTTCCATCATCACTGGGTTAGCTCTTCTTTGGGGTTCCGTGGATGGTTTGGAATCCGCCATAAGATGTATATGATGTTGCACAATGGAAGGGCTTATACCTTTGATATCAGCCATGGTCCAACCTCGGGCTTCCTTATTATCTTTTAACACTTTAAGTAACTCTTCTTCCTGGCTAGAAGTCAAATTTGAAGAAATTATTACAGGAAGAGTCTGGTCAGGCCCTAGGAAAGCATATCTCAAATTAGATGGCAACTCCTTAAGATCTAGCTTAGGGGGCTCAACTATGGAAGGTTTGGGAATGGAATTGGAAAGGGGTCCTAAGGGCTCCACAAGTGTGTGAAGACTCAAGACTTCAGAAAAGAAATTTTCACTATCATCATTCAACTCATCCATACACTCTTGGAATTCTGAATCAAAATCAATATCAAAGTTGGTAACTAAATCATCAGAAAAATCCAAAAAATCCTCAAGCATATTGATCTCTTCTTCCATATGTGGTTGCTTGCCAATCCTAAACATGTTAAACTCAACAGTTTGGTTACCAAATGATAATCTTAGGAAACCATTCCGGCAATTGATTAATGCATGACTGGTAGCCAAGAATGGTCTTCCTAGAATTATTGGGATCTCATCCTTGGTTGAGAATGGCTTAGTATCTAACACAATGAAATCAACAGGGAAAATAAATTCCCCCACCTTTATTAAGACATCCTCAACCATCCCTTTAGGAATCTTAACAGACCTATCTGCCAACTGAAGAGTAGTTCTAGTGGCTTTCAATTCTCCCAATCCTAGTTGCTTGTACACATGGTAAGGTAAAAGATTCACACTTGCGCCAAGGTCAAGTAAGGCATGCTCAATATAGGTGTTGCCTATGACACAAGATATGGTAGGGCTCCCTGGATCCTTATACTTGGCTGCTATAGGCTGAGTAATTATGGAACTAATGTTACCTGCCAAGAACGCCTTTTTGGGCACACTAGTGATACGTTTGTGAGTACACAAATCTTTCAGTACCTTTGCATAGGCGAGGATCTGGGATATGGCATCCAAAAGAGGGATGTTCACTTCTACCTTTTTGAAGACTTCTAAAATTTTATCCATGGAAGCAGTCTTCTTTTTGTGTATCAAGCGATTAGGAAATAGGATAGGATGAACATAAGGATTGTTAGGGATTTGCCCCTGTTCAAAAGAATCATTTTTGGTTTCCTCACCCAAATCATCTTTAGTTTCAGAAAAATCTTTAGGTTCATCAGACGAACCTGGAACAAGAGACACACTTGTGTCCTCAATTGAAGAAGAGTTAACAGGAGTAATAGATGGGGAAGATTTAGGAACGCTCTGTAGGTACTCTCTACCACTCCTAAGGGCATAAACAACATTGCATTGGTTAGAGGGCCCTTGTTGAGTCTGACCTTGTACTATATTCAGTGGTGCATTAGTTGGTCCTTGTGAACTAACAGGTTGATGATGCCTAGGGTTAGGCTCTGGTTGACTGGGTAAAGTTCCCTTCTCCCTCTCACGCATAATTGAGACAACTTGAGTAAGTTCTCTCGTAAGATTTTGATGGCTTGTCATGAGAAGGGCCATATTTTTTTCCAAGTCACTAATTCTACTTGCCTCTCCAGTGTTAGTAAACCCAGGGGGTTGCTGATAAGATGATAGGAGAGGGGCCCTAGGAAAACTCGCCTGAGGTCCTACATTTGACCTAGGGAAAGTATTTTGGGCAAAATATTGTTATGTAAAGGGAGGCCTTTGGAGTCCAGGTTGACCTTGATTATAGAAATTGGAAGGTCCTGCTTGGTTGCCCTGATTCTAAGAGAAATTTGGGTGATTTCTCCATCCTGGATTGTAGGTGTTACTATATGGATTATTCTGGTATAACACATTAACACTATCATTAGAAGTGCCCCCAGAGGTGTTGGGGCATTCTTCTATGACATGTCCAGGGGATTGGCACCAAGCACAAATCTTAACCAAATTGACTGATGATGGCTCTCTAAGAACAATAGCCTCAATCCTCTTGATTAGGCTATCCAAATGGGTTTCCTTGGCTACTATCCCATCCACAAAATATCCTTTTCCTCCTATGGTTCTTTCACTCTCTTGAGTTGATTCCCACTCACGGGTTTTGTCAGCTAAGTCAAGTAAAAATTCCCATGCCTTTCCTTCATCTGTAAAGGATGTGAATCCCTCAGGGCACATAGACTCTATCATTTGTTTAGTTGGGTAATCAATACCCTCATAAATTATTTGACATAAATGCCATAGGTCTAGGCCATGGTGAGGGCATTCTTGGAGTAGATCCTTGAATCTCTCCATAAGTTTGGAAAATGACTCACTATGCTTTTGCCTAAACTGAAGGATATCACTTCTAAGCTTATTGGTCTTGTGAGTTAGGAAAAACTTCTTAAGGAAGACAACTGTGAACTGTTCCCATGAGGTTATGGAATTTGTGGGTAATCCATACAACCACTTCTTAGCTTGGTCTTTCAATGCAAAAGTGATAAACCTAAGCTTAACAGCATCATCAGAAAGCTGTTGGATCTTAATTAGAACACATACCTCTTCAAATTCCCTTATAAATAGGTATGCATCCTCATAGGTCAACCCACGGAAGTGGGGCAACATAGTGATGTATTGAGATTTGAGTTCAAAATTATTGCCCTGGGCTTGTGGTAGAACTATGCAGGAAGGTTGGGCTGTTCTAGCAGGGTAGAACCTATCTTTTAGAGATTTAGGTGAAGGGTTTTGCTGTTGGTCTCCCATATTGAAGGGTTTTAAAGAGAGCAAACGTATAGGGTCACTACTTGTTGGATCTCTTCTTTCTAACCGATTCTTAGTATTACGTACCCACTTAACACTCATGCAACAGAAAACTACCCACAACTAAAGTAAGGCAAGCACAAAAGAATGGATAGCAAAAATTTATTTTTTTTTGAAATTTTTTTTAATTTTTTTGATTTTTTTTTTGTTTTTTTGGGAGCTTACCGGCAGGGATCCGGGGTTGCTCAGGTCAATTCCTGAGGTACTGCTACAGGGCAAAACCTGTCTTTATCATACTGTGAGGTATGGCGACCTCCACTGATACAACTATTATTGCAAGTTGTTCTTCTCAGGAATTCAGTAAAAAAAAATAAAATAAAATAAAATAAAACAAAGCACTCCGATTTACCAAAAGAAAGTGAAAAATAACATGGAACTGTCTCCCCGGCAACGGCGCCAAAAACTTGTTTGAGATTTAAAATGTAACCGCAAGCGTACGGATCAGTGTAGCAACAAGTCGAACACAGGGAGAACAACCACTTTATTTTTTATTTCTTTTAATAAAGCGAAAGTGAACTGATTAATGGTTGTGATCTAATTCTAATACCGTCCTAAACATATGTATCTAAAATAACGTCCTAACCATTCGTCATCTAAGAATTTAAAGACGCAAGCCACGCAATTAAAATTAAATAAATAAATAACTGAAAATAAACAACCCACGCAATTAAAAAAATAAATAAATAAATAAAGGAAAAAAAATGCTGAAATAAAATAAAGTAAAAGAAAGGGGATAAAGCTAGAGAGAGACTCACAAGTAGGTTTCTCTACTTAGCCCGAGGGATGCATCATAATATGAGCTTCCCTACTTGACCAGAGAGTCACTCTTACAAGGGTTACTCTACTTGACTTTAGGAAAAGGGAGACAATTAAAATAAAAGCAATAAATTGATGGTTCTATGGCTAGGAGGGGCAAAGCCAACACATACACTAGCCATGAACCTTGGGGGAAAGGAATAGCAATAATGTAATGACTGAATAAAAATCCTAAATTAAGAAAGAAAGGGTAGTCAGAAGAGGGAATGAGAGGGGGGAGAGAAGACTACTGAAGAAGCCTACTTACTTGAATCAATGCTTGAACTTGAAAAAAAAATTGCTCCACGGCTCGTGATCTTGTCACCTAGATCTAAGCCTAGAACTATAACTTAAAAAATTACAACTCAATTGCATAAATCATAAACATTAAAAGAACTGAATAATAATAAAAGAGTACTTGCATTAATTGAAATAAAAAAAAACTATTACAAAAGTGATTAAAGCAAAAATAGAGAAGAACTAAAACCAAAGAGTGAGAGAGGGAGAGAGAGAGCAACTAAAAAAAAACTAGAAGAAGAATGAATTGTGTCTCCTCCTCTTACATGAGTTGTATTTATAGGGAATGGAGAGGTAGGGTAACAATTTTCTCTTTCCTAAAAGAGAGAAACCTACAATTGATTGTGAGATCTTTTGAGTCCAAAAGTGCTAAGATGGAGGAGAGAGAAGAGAGAAATAAATTTTGAGAAATTTCCTAAAATTTTTTGCTTATTTTCTTTCCTTTTTTTTTTCTAATTTATTTTTCTTCTTTTTTTTCTCTCTCCTAGGGACGATTTTTTTTTCTTCCTTTGTGTGATTTGGACAATCTTTGGTGATGATGTGGAGGAGAGAGAAGATTTGGACAATTTTTGGTTCTCCCCTTTTTTTCTCTTTCCTTTTTTTTTTTTCTTCTCTTCTTCCTTCCACGATTTTGCTTTCCTTTTTTTTTCCTTCTTCTCTTCTTCCTTCCACGATTTTGCTTGCTTCTAACTTGATGTGGAAATCCCCTCCATGCCCTTAGTGCTTTAAGTGAGTGAAAAGCAGGAAATCTTCAACAAAATCTTCTAAAAAAAAACAACCATAAGATTCGAACTTGAGACCTCTTGGTGAGCAAGAGAATTTTGTACACCATAGCTCACCAACTAAGCTAGGTAGTTGTTGTTACCAAAAACAAATCTTTAATCACTTAAAGATGTGGTCCATCGATCCTTGTTGGTATTTGGAGTATTCCTTGTACCTCTGGGACAATTGCAAACGGGCTGGTTCTGCATCTCGGTTCAGTTCTGATCCATTATTCTTTTTCTGACCCGAAAAGAATAATCATTTGTACGAGTGACCAAATGAATGTGTGCTTTTAATTGAACACGTCCATCTTGCTCAGAATTTCATCCTCTTCGCAACCATGAAAAGAAATAGGACCTCTTTACGTGTAAAATTGAAGATATAGCTCCCGATAGTCCTTAAGGCCTTGAAAATATAAAACCTGCAAAAAGAGAGTAAAACCCAAGGTAGCTCCATTCTAAATATGTAAAATGCATGTTTTACTACCCTAGATTTCACACATAAATGTGCTCATCAGGATGCATAGCCCATCTCTGGCCACTACCCCCACAGTGGTGACTCCACTGGGGATAAATGTTAATCTTCCAATAATTGATGCTACCTTTAAATGCAAGAACATTTTCTACCACATTTATTTGAAAACGTGTTTGGCTAACGCCATTTTTGTAATTGTATTTGCTAACCGCATCATGCATCATGCTCGAAGTGAAATCATTTGGCGAGGGACTCCCTGTCATGCCTGCACCCTCGAGGAGGTCAGCGCATGTCATAGAGAGTACTCTGAGAGAAAATGATACCCACTTCTTGTACAAGAGTGGAAGGTATCATCAAACGGTAAGGATATTATATTTGTGCTAGTACCCTCAGGGAGGTCTGTGCACTTTATAGCATTCTGAGGTCGAATGCATCATCAAACAGTGAGGATGTCCGTATTTGTGCCAGCACCCTTAGGGAGGTCCGAGCACATTATGGCATTCTGAGATCGAATGATGGTTACCCTACATTACACTTTTGCACACAATCACTCATGGTTCCACCACCACGTGGCCAATTTCTTAACCTCATGTGTAGTCATGAGTAATGGGCAAGGAAGCCACCCCCTTGATCTCGTACCTACGGGTATATCAAAAGGATCACATACCTTGCGTATATAGATCCTGTAAAGGAAGCCTTGTCAGTCATATTGCATCCACCGCATGCTCGCATCATGTAGAAAATAGATAAAGAAGCTAGGAGCACCACAAGCTAATTGTAGAACTTATTTACGATCTTCAAAAGGAATGTCCTATACTATATTCTCGTCATAAATAATTACTTTCTTAAAGTGGGTTTCGGATAAAAGGTGTCCCTCCTTCTTAAGAAAAAAGTCTAGATACGTGACTCAGGGGTAATCCTGCCAGAGTCATGTCAAGTCTCGAGAAGTCCTGAGAAAATCAGGAGGAAGGACACTTAGTGGAAAAAAAGCAAGGAAAGCATGACTTTATTACATGGAATGTCTTATGGGAATATTCTCAATAAGCCATTTGTATGAACTTCCCACTTATGGCATCGGGTGGACCAAGGGCATCAAACCCTATCCACCCCTACCATTTAGCAGACTGACCTTGGATGAATTAACGTTTGTTAATTTAGTGAATATATAAACAAGGGGATGGGAATTCAAGAATCCTAAAATAAATCACTCTTAGTTCAAGCACAATTCCACACCTCAAGTATTCGTCGTGGTCCCTTTGGATGCGTTAGGGTAATCGGTTGACTTGCCTAAATCCAGAATCACCTATGTCATCTCCTCGAGATTATCTAATAGCAGGTATTAAAGCCCAGTAAGCATGGATCCACCCAATATGGAAACACCCGAATAGGCTTGGGTCCATCCCGTGGAGACCTTGCAGACAGAAATGGCTAAAATCAAAAGAGGGATAGCTTAGATACTGCATACACTTCAGAACCCTCCCAGAGCTGATCCCAGAAATGAGCTACCATCGGCAACAGGAGATGTAGACCAGAATGGAGCTATAGGTCATCGTGGGAATTCTTCCCAAGCTGACTCAGAGGAACTAGAGCATGTCCGGCCAACCGGTCAGAGAGGATCTTCACCTACCCATCCCAATGGTCAACGAGGGGCCGATTCCAGGGTCCCTTCTCTTAGGGTAGTGATCAAAGATAAAAAAGAGGAATTTGTAGCACATGTCCACTTTGAGCCTCCAGAGACGGAGAAATAAAGGAAGCTTAGAGAGTAGTTAGAGAAGTTGGAAAGCATGATTCGAGCAGGAAAATGCTCAGAAGGCCAAGCACTAGATTCTTAGAAAATGAGTTTCTTTTCTGGAGCAAGAATTCCAGAAAAATTCAAGTGGCAGACTGATATATTTAATAGGTCAGGGACCTTATGGCTCATCTCAAGGTCTTCCTCAGCATCGCTAAGTCATGGCAACTTGCAGATAACTAGATGGGGTAAGCCTTTATATTAACCCTATCGACACCAGCACTGAGGTTGTTCATATAGTTGGAGTCATCACAAACTTAGAATTGGGCTATGGTGGTGAAGGCCTTCACCAAATAGTACTCCTACAATACTGAGGTGGATGTGAAACGTCGGGAGCTTGGGACATTGAGGCAGTAGCCTAAGGCAAGATTCACCACCTTCTTGATGAGATTCAAAGACAAGGCCACCAAGATGGCAGATAGGCCTTCAGAAGTAGAGTAGGTAGAGATGTTAATAAAGAACTTGTCAAAGCCCTATTATGATGTTCTTTACTATCAGCATTTGTAAACTTTTGATGCCTTGATAGCCACCGGCACACAGGTGGAGAATAGAATTCTAAGAGAGGACCAGTATCAAGGATCCTCCTAAGATGCAAGCAAGAACACCTGAGTTAGACAGAAAAAGGGTCCAAAAACTAATATGGTGAGTGCAGTTCAGTAGTTAGTCTCACCAGCCACCTCTTTATAACCCTTCATAATACAAGCAGATTCACCCGCCCAAAAGGCTCCTCACCCAAAAAGGTAATTTTTTGATCTGGGAATGCCCGTAACAGCCACATATGAGAAGTTAAAGAAGGATTGCTAGGGATAGTGGCTCCAAGAGTAATCAGCAACCCTCCTCGAGCTTGGTATAGGGATCATGAGTATTGTGCCTACCACACTCAGAAGGGGCATAATACTAAAAGATTTTTGGGTTCATAACATGCAATTCAGGACCTGGTAGACAATGAAACCATTGAGGTCAAGATCAACCAGCCTCCCAATGTCAATACCAACCCACTCCTTGATCATGTGAACAATCTAGATGAAGAAACTACAGAGAGTGAACCCATCTTAACTCATTGTACCTAGAGCTTGGAAGAATCATATGAATGCCTATGCTTATAGGAAAATCATGAGTCAAAGGGCTGGAGTCATAAGAAACCCTAGAAGAAGAGAATCATCAGAGGAAGAGTCAGAAGATCGAGTGCCCCATCCATCCCTCCTCAGTAGAAGAATCCACCACACCACATTATCAGCCTCCAACATATTATTAGCCTCCGTCATATCATCAACCTTTCCCCCACCATCAAATGGAGGAACCTCTTCATCCTATCACCTCCAATCTTCATACCCTACCTCTCACATTACATCATCTTCATACCATCACACTTCATATCCCTCATCACCCTCATACCAATCCCATTCTCAAGGTTCAGTGCATAACCCAAAAGAAGGATGGACAAATGGGTACGATTGGAAGGATATGGTTGCACTACCAAATTCCCCAAAGATGACTTCATCAACAGGGTCAATAAATGCATTAGGAGAAGACTAGGAGAGTGATCCTACTTCTATAATTTAGCCTGCTATAACTTCAAAAGACAATCCAGAGGTAATTGAAGTGATTATAGCTGATCTTCTCAGAGTAATAACCATATTGGCCATAGGGGAGCTGATCAAAGAATATACTTCCTTAATATATATAAGGAGTGACACCGATGATGATGTGTCTAAATATTACTCACCAGAACATCTGATATGTTTCTCAGTCGACACCATTGGCAATGATTACCTAATAATTGATGCCACAGGTGGCATTTATCCTTCCCTATACATGGAGGGAAATGATTCTACATCAAACTAAGAAAATGAGGGGGAATCTGGAGAGCTGACGCAAGTTTATATGGACGAACAGTACTCCACATTTAAGTTGGATGAAAAACTGTGTGAAGTGTATTCCAACACATTGAGAATGTAAGAAAGGATAGAAGAAATTGACAAAATGTTAGGGGAAGTAACTGTTAGTGATCTTTAGTACCGGGAGCAATTAGATGATTTCGAGGAAATAGGACTAGATGACACAATTGCAAATGCGGTAGACGCTGCATTCCAATATCTTTCCAATGCAGTCAAGAAGCTACGAGACAGGGCAGTGGATATTTGTGGAGGTCCTTGACTTTCCACCCCAAGCAGGGAAGGAGAATCAGAAGAAGATGATTCTATGGTGTGGATAATCACCCTAACCAATAGTGATGATAAAGATAGTTATCCCACCAAGATTATTGTGAAAAAACCAATCAACGTGATGGAAACTAGAAGTGGGAAAGACTACAAGGGCATGTCTCTAGCAGTAGAATAGCCAAGGGCTAATGAGGCCAGAACTAGCAGCATGAAGAAAGAGCCAAAGAACCCAGTATTGGCTCAACTCTAAGAAGTCCCAGGCAAAGATCTCCATTTGGGATTGTTGCTGGCATCCCCTTTGCAATGTGAAGCAATCTTGAGGCCTCTTGCTAATGTGTAAGTGCCGATCAAGATAAATCAGACACACCTTGCACATATAGTAGGAGCAACATATGCAACACAGTCCCTAATGTTCTCGGATTCTGAGCTTCCTAAGGATACCCAACATAATTGGGCTCTCCACATTACAGTTAAATGCCTTGACAAAGTGGTTCCCCAGGTTCTTGTTGACAACAGGTCCGCTTTGAATGTGCTACCATTGAGATCAGCAAAGAGTATCGGCATTGGAAGAAATGAGGCCAACCACCCAAACCATAAGGGCATATGATAATACCAAGAGGAAGATCCTTGGCATCATTACCCTTGTTGTAAAGATTTGCCCGGTGAAATTTGATGTTGATTTCTTGGTCATTGATATACCAGTAGCTTTTAACATGCTCTTGGGAAGGCCTTGGTTGCATCCTACGAAGGTGGTGTCCTCTAGTCTCCATCAAATAATGAAGTTCATTTATGAGGGGAAGGTGGTCTTAGTGGCTGGAGATCTTGAAGTGCTTAACACTTTGGCCAACATTGAAAATGGGGAAGAACAAAACCGGGAGGTGCAACTGAGTGGTTTTCAATTAGACACCACTTGCATAGCCATCACCAAAGAAGCTCCAAAGGAGAAAATCCTAGCTAACTATGAAGCCATTTGGAGTCTGCTAGTAAATCAAATGATGAAGAATATGCAGTACTGTCCTATCATGGGGCTAGGGAAATATCATCAAAGAGTTCTAAAGCATCCTAGTTTTGCAGTGACCAAAGGGAAGAATGGTCTCGGGTACACTCCCCAACTGTCAAAGGGCAGAAAGTGCTGAGGATGACTAGGAAGATCTCCGTCACTTACTACCCTACTCTCAATGGGTGCATTGTGAAAAAAAGAGAGGATTTCCCCTTTTATGGAAATGTGGAGCCATGGTTTGATGAAACGACAGCAAAGATGCAACCAGGACTTGAAGTATTATTCTAAGAAGAATTTGATTGGGTGACTCATGAAGTGAAACAACAGCAAATGCTGGTTAAGGAAAGTAACCAAGATAGTTGTATTACTAGGATAGCGGAAGTTGCAATGATTGAAGTGGGTTCACCTCTGGTAAACCCACAACACTAATCCAATTTAAAGAATTGCCAGGTTAGGTCCTCTTGAAAATGGAATGGTAAAAGAAGATAAGACTCACCTGGAGTCTACCATTTTCCTTTGATGTGAACGGCTTCATTTGCTCCCTCCTACAGAAGCCAAGAGCTCAAGAGTTGCCTAAGCTCAAGCCCCATCCTTTTAGAGGAAGAAGCACGTAGACAAAGCAGAGGAGAGCATAGAGGATGATGGTTTATATGTACTATGCCTGAACCAATTGTAATGGGAGGGCCCATGAAGGTGGTCAAAGATGTAACCGAGGTACTGGAATGGCATCCCTCAATAGGTTTGAAAAGATGGATTTCATAGAAAAAGGATTGAGCAGTTTCCACCAATCTTCACCCCTCAAAAAGTTTAGCTTCCGAGAGCACGAGATTGATCAGTTGGTATTCATGAAGAAACGGGCACCTGTCCAGAGGAACCTTCACGCCACTGAAGAAATAGCAATAAATTTCTCAGAAGGAGAAGAAGGCCCTTTGCCACACCTCGTCATCCATCAAGCCACTGAACCACTTCTGAACTAGGCAAGCATTAGAGAAAAGTTCAAGTTTGCTCATACTTTTGAGTCAACCAGCCTGATTACCCTTGGTGAAAGCATCAAGCCATTTATCGAGTCTGTAGTCGAGTCCTTTGTTTATGATTCTATGTCAACCTCCCCTCTTGAGGATAGCCTAAAGTCTTTGTATGTCGAGTCTGTTACTCCTTCTTTCATGAATGAAATTTCTAATTCTGAGTATGACTTGCCTCCTTTTTTGGATGATGATCTTAATAAATATCAAGAATTAATAAAACAATACAAACCAAAGAAAGCCCAATCAATCTGTAAGGATACTCGGATTATTAATGTAGGAACCAACCAATGCCTTCAAGAGGTAAAAATTGGCACTACCCTTGACGATGAAGAAGAAAAATGGATGATTGGCCTTTTGAAGGAATTCACCGAGGTCTTTGCTTGGTCTTATGAAGATATGCCTGGTATCGACCCCAACATCGTGCAGCATCGATTGTCGACTTACCCTGGGGAAAAGCCGGTAAAACATAAGCTCCAAAGAATACGGCCAGAATGGAGTGAGAAGATTAGAGAAGAAGATATGAAGCAATGGGATGTGGGGTTCTTACAGGTGGTGAAGTATCCCCATTGGTTGGCTAATATTGTACCAATACCGAAGAAAGATGGCAAAGTATGAATGTGTGTGGACTTTCAAGATCTTAACAAAGTAAGCCCCAAAGATGATTTCCTATTACCTCACATTGATGAATTGGTGGATAATATAGCAGGGCATGCTTTGTTATCATTCATGGATGGATTCTCAGGGTACAACCAAATAAGCATGCACCTAGAAGATCATGAGAAGACAACTTTGACCACTCCGTGGGGAACCTATTGTTACAAAGTAATGCCTTTTGGACTGAAGAATGTCAGGGTAACTTATCAAAGACCAGCCATGGCCATATTGTATGACATGATGAAAAAGATGTGGAAGTCTATGTGGGCGACATGAAAATAAAGTCAAAAGATTGATAGGGGCATATTCCAGCACTAAGGCAATTCTTTGAAAGAATCAAGAAGTATTAGCTGAAGTTGAACCATCAGAAGTGTGTATTCAGGGCAACAACGGGAAAGTTGATAGGCTTCTTGGTGAGTGAAAGAGGCATTGAAGTCGACCCTATCAAGATCAAGGCAATTTAGGAAATGCCCACGCCTCAGACTGAGAAGCAAATAAGAGGATTTCTAGGTCACATCCAATATATTAGCATATTAATAGCTTAGCTGACTACAATCTGTGAACCAACTTTCAAGCTGCTAAAGAAGGATTAGCCCACGGAATGGAATGACCAATGCCAACAAGCCTTTGACAAGATTAAGGAGTACCTTATGAACCCACTGTATTGACACCACCAATGGAAGGAGAACCACTTTTATTGTATCTATCCATGGGAGAATATTCCGTGGGCTCTTTGCTAGCACAGAAGAAAATAGAAAAGGGCGCAGAGCATGCCATATATTACCTCACAAGAAGTTTCTGGAATATAAGACCCAATACACATCTTTGGAAAGAACTTATGCTACGTTGATTTGGGCAGCTAAAAGGTTACAACACTATATGGTTTCTTATCTGGTGTATTTAATCTCAAAGATGGGTTCCATCAAATATCTCTTTGAGAAACTGACCTTAATAGGATGGATGGCCCATTGGTTACTTTTGCTATTAGAGTTTGACATCACCTATGGTACTCAAAAATCTATCAAGGGCTAGGCCATAGCTGATCATTTGGCTGCTCACCCCACAAAAGATGGAAGATCCTTGGATAATGCCTTTCCCGGTGAAAGAATTATAGCGGTAAAGGAAGAAGATACAGTTAATGAATGGTAGTTATTCTTTGATGGAGCAGCTAATCAGAAGGGATGTGGCGTGGGAATATCCTTGTCACTATAGGGATTTCGTCTCAACTTCCCCTATACCAACAATATTGCAGAATATAAAGCTTGTGCTTCAGGGCTCAAAACTGCTTTAACCATTGGGGTGAAAAGGATTAAGGCTTACTGTGATTCATCCATTATCATCTGTCAGACATAGGGAAAGTGGAAAACTAGAGATGAGAAGCTGAAACCATATCAAGAACATCTAAAAGAGGTGATTGGACACTTTGAAAAGATTTCGTTCAAATACTTCCAAAGGGATAATAACAAGTTTGCTGATGCCCTTGCAACCTTGGCTTCTATGGTAGATTGCAACCCTATGGCTAGAATCCAACCATTCTTGGTAGAACAAAGAAGTAGGCCCATTTATCAAAATTCCATAAACTCTCTCACTGTGGATGGTCGGTCTTGGTTCGCTCACATAGTGGATTTCATCAGGGAAAGGAAGTACCCAGTTGAAGCAACTAACAGAGAAAAGAAGTTTCTGAGGAGCTATGCCACCTAGTTTATTCTCCAAGAGGATTTGTTATACAGAAGATCCTATGACGGAATACAGTTGTTATGTGTAGATGAGGAACAGGCTACAACTATCATGGAAGAAATTCATCAAGGTCTCTGTGGACCCCACATGAATGCCAAAATGTTATCTAAGAAGATCCTCAGGCTAGGAAATTACTAGAACACAATGGAAGTAGATTACGTGGACTTTGTCAAGAAATGCCATAAGTGTAAGATATTTGCTAACATCATACATATCCCGCCAACAGAGCTGCATTCGCTCAATTCACTTTGGCCATTCTCCACTTGGGGCATTAATATTATTGGAAAGGTCAAACATAAAGCATCCAATGGCCACGAGTTCATCTTGGTAGACATTGATTATTTCACCAAGTGGGTAGAAGCTCAGTCCTATACAGTCCTCACATCTGCTAAGGTGAAAAATTCATCTAAGAAAATATCATTGCATGATATGGAGTACCTCAAGAATTGATATCAAATCAAGGATCCCACTTCTGGGGCAAGACCGATAAAATTTGCATAATGTTTGGTATCAGAAGGCATCACTTTACCACTTACAGGCCACAGACTAATGGGGCAGTGGAAGTAGCTAATAAGAATATCAAAGTCATTCTATAGAAAATGACAAAAACACACAAGGATTGGGTTGATAAGTTACCCCTTGCCTTATGGGCAACCCCTTTCTCTTTGGTATATGGGGTTGAGGTAGTTCTACCTGTGAAAATCCTGGTACCATCCCTAAGGGTGCTCCTTGATAGTCAGTTACCTGAAGGAGAGTGGGTAAAGGCTAGACATGATGAGCTCAACTTTCTCGACGAAAGGCATATGAAAGCCATGGATAATTTGAAGAAATAACAATTGAGAATGGCCCGAGCCTTCAACAAGAATGTGAAACATCGTCATATAGAAGAAGGCAAACTTGTTCTTCAAGAACAAAGAGCCCCCAATTATGACCCAAGAGGGAAATTTCGGCCCAACTAGAGTGGCCCATTCACTATCAAAGAGATTCTATAAGGAAAAGCTATAAAACTCATAGACCACAATGGCGAAGAAATAACTGGATTGGTCAACATGGATCAACTCAAGAAATATTATGTCTGAAAGGGTGAATAGCTTGAACTACGTTAGACCTGATTCCTTTCGAGGGATACATAGGCAACTTGACATGTGCAAGTGCGGTCTCAACCATCTAAAGGCAATAAATTGGTTCCTTAATTAATAGTCAAAATACCTTACAAGATCATCATAGTTTGTGCCCCCCAAGAATTGCCATTTGGCATGAAAGGCCAGTAGGTATCTATCATCCACCCATTGGTTCGTCACTTCTTACCCAGGATTTTATCCCCCAAGAATTGCCATTTGGCATATAAGGCCATTAGGTATCTATCATTCACCTATGGTCCGTTCATTCTTATCTAGGATTCTATCCCTTAAAAGAAAATCACCACCCAACACAAGTTCATCAAGGCTAGCTTGTTCTCCACCCTTGATCAGTAAAAAAAAAAAAGAGCTTGATACAAAACGGTAAAGGCTTGTTTAAATCATTAGCTAATGAGTAATGCTTTTATAAAATCATCATATCTCGTTGTTTGTTTTGGTTTCAGGAAAACTCATGGGCTCGTTGGATAAGACGTTGAGGAAACGGACCTTAGACATAAATATGTGGGCACCAGGATTACTAGAATCCATGAATGCATCATTTCTGGGCTGGATTGGATGTGTGAAGCTACATCGCCAATTACTCTAGCAAGTGCCTCAACATTGGGATGCCAACCTATATGTATTTCGGTTTAGATTAGTTGAAATTTGCCTAACTCTTGAAGAATTTTGGGTTTGTATGTTATCTCCACCCAAAAGCAATTTGTTCCATCCCTCTTTGAAGAAAGATTGTTTAGAGGAAATTCAGGATTTCTTCGGATGGAAAGAAGAGGAAATGAAGAAATTTGTTAGGTATGGGAAGATCGACATTCTGAAGGTGTCTCAAATCTTCATCCAATATCTAGCAATGGGAGGAATCCATCAGTAGAGTTCCCTGGATGCTTATTTACTTTGCATGATAGCTCGTTATGCTCTCCGCACTCTCAGGCATGGTACACCATCTATTCTGATTGAGATAGTAAACCAATTAAAGAAAGGAGGTGACATTGTCCTTACGGTTCTTGTAGAAACTTTCAAGGGATTTGATGTCATGAGCTATGGCCATAGATTCGAACTAGATCATTATCGGGGGAGTCTTGCTATTTTTCAGATTTGGCTTCTCGAGAAACTAAAGCTCACCACACCATTAAGGGGAAGCCCACTCGGAGTTTTTTGTTACCGGGATAAGAGAGAAGTTTTGGAATTTGACCTTATCACTGATTGGGAAAAATATATGTTGGAAAGGACTGTATAGGATATCACATGGAGGTGCCTAGGGAAGCCACAAGAAGATTTTCTGATGAAGACCCCTAGCCACAACTATGTCAGATTGATGGGATTGACTCACACTTCCTTTTATTTACCTATGTACATCAGTCGACAGTACGGGGCTCTAGGAGACTGACCTCGAAGAGTTAGTGAACTTTTACCCACCTCAAGAATTGTCTCCCCACCTTGTTATTCACCTATCCCATCTATGGTAGGAAAGTTGTCCCTCTTTTTCATGTAATTCACTTGGTAATGGAATGAGGATGTATTTAGACTTTCATGTTATCTCGATTATTCTAATTATGACTTGAGTTATGGAATTGATTGTGCCTAAGCGATGCAAGAAAAAAAAAAAAAAGAAAGACGAAAGATTTTCTTAGTGCCAAAAGTAAGTTTTCATGAGATGTTAAAATGAAATGATGAACAAACAAGGGGAGGGAAAAAGAAAAAGGAAAATATGCATGTGTTTGTGTTTATAGGAAATACAAGAACAAATCCCTATGGGTCAGAAATCATCATCTGGACAATACTCTAAACCATCCCCATGGAATACTGGGGAACCCACGGATGCTAGTCCAGCCTACTCCAACCTCTGGGTCATATCCTGAATCAATGCATCCTACCATGTGATTTCCCACTCATTAAAACTAACTTGGCTCTCCAAGGCGGCAATCCTCCCATCCTAAAGAATATAGGAAAAGATCAAGAAAAAGAATAATGAAAGGAGAAGGGCAAAAAGAAAAAGGGGAAGGTATGAAATACCTTGGCAACTATCACCTCTCACAGGCCATAGTGCATCCTCCTAATCTCAGCATAGACCTATGGGGACACCTGAGAAAGTGCATATCAGCCAAAGGAAGTCAAGGGTTAATTGAAAAATAATCAGATACTCATATAATTATAAGGAATAGGTAGCCCAAGGGAAGCATCTACATCTATGTTTGGCTCCAGAAGATGAGGGAGATTGGAGTTTGCTACATTGGGATAGGTCTAGGCAGGGAAGCCACGAAAGGGGACATTAGCAACCCTTAGATACCTGCTGGCACTGGTAGAGGGCCTTGCTTGTGAAGGATCGGTAGCACTGGCATGCAATCGAATAGTAGAAGGATCTACAAGTCTCACTCTCCCCTGAAAGAACATCAGTTGAGACCAAAACAAGGAAGAATTTGTAGGAAATACTCAAGAAAGGGCAACATACCATTGGACCATCGGGACCGAGAGGGGTGCACACTATCTCCTCCTCTAGGAAGGCTCCATAGTCCCTGTACGGATCAAGAAAGGAGTCCTCCCATACTTTGTCAGCTAAGCTCTTTACCTCATCTGCTGGGATGATTCTCTGGACAGTGCATGGTGGGTGGAGGAAGACTGGGAGAAGGGCGTGGATTGATGTCTGACCACTGGGTCACTACTCTCTCTCCTAAGTACAAGATATGACCCCACATACCCTGGAAAAGGACTCGGTTCTCAAACAACTGATGAGCCAAGGTGACTCTCTCAGAATCTAGAAACACAAGGTCATAGAATGGTCTCCAAGTAACCTGCAAAACTAAGGAAGCATAAGTATAGCATCAGGAAAATAGAATTTTAGTGTCAGACATGGCATACCTCAGTGAGATCATTCAAAAGAGAACGAGTAGTGGTCCCCCAAAGGATGGCATCGGGCCTAGACAACCTATTTATCTCCCCACTTTGTGGCTAGGGGGAAGAAGAATGTCTCAGGATCCTTCAGGTTAGGGGCTATGGTCCCCAGGTGCTCAAAACACCAGGGCTATTTCAAGAAATCAAAGTAAGAAAGTGCAAACCAAATGACAGAAAGGAAATAGATATAAAAAGGAATGTTAGCTGGATAATATAGCCTGCCCCCTTAAGGCCCCTATCTCTATAAGACAGCGGGTCCAGGGACCGTAGGAGATATGCAAAGGCGGCCCCACCCCAGTCCTAGGAATCTACTGTGAAGATCTTTTAGGAAGTACACTAGGCAGATATCTACTCCCTCTCAGAGGTCACTGAAGAGACATTGACCCACGACATATAGCAGGAAGGAACATGCCACCTGAGACATATTGCCTGGATTCTCTACTAGGCTGACTTTCCACCATCAGGCACTAATCTCCCTTAGACGGATGCATGTCTAGCCAGCTTTAATGGTGATACCAGTCAAATCTATAAACTCCTTGGCAATCAGAAATCTTGTCAAGGTTAAAAGCACATAGGCATAATGGTGATCTCGCCAATAGGAAGGTGGAAAGTGTGAGTACTCGGCCACCTCCGCTCCATCAGGGCCCCCACTAATGCCAGATTAAACTTTCGGGTCTCTACAAAGGCTAGCCAGCATAGATAGGTATCACCAACCATCTCCTTCACCTTGTGAGGGAACATCTTATGCCAGGACTGAACCATGTTCGGATGGCTATAGGAGGCCAAGATAGGTGGTTCCTTCCCCTAATGCTAATGAAAATAAAATATATATATATATATATATATAAAATAATAAATAAAAAAGGGGGGCAACAAAAAGCAAAAGCAATATGATGATCAAAATAATGAGTGAAATGTAAAGACTTACCTAGGAACCCCATACAGAGTTGCAGATGTAATTCCAGCTGTTGTGAAGAGTTTGCCCAGAATACCAGTCGGTCAGGCCCTCATCCCTATGGGAAGGACTGCTGCAACTCTCGAGCAAGACCTCTCCCAGAGTCTTCCACTTCCTCCTTTCAACCATATTTTCAGAAATTGTAAGAAGCCCCAGAAACTTTCTTAAATTGTAAGAAGCCCAAAGAAAGTTTCCCAATTTACATAAAAACCCACAAGAATATCATATTCTCCAAATAACTCCTCCTTCAAAAACAAGATGAAGATCTTCACGATCTTTAAGAACTTCAAGAACAAGATGAAAAACTCCAAAAATAAGAAAAAAAACTTCAAGAAAAACCAGAGAGTTCCAGGAACTCAAAACTCACTCAGAAAAGGTAGAATTAAGAATGAACAGGAGAGGAGACCCAATTTATATAAAAAAAAATTCAAATTTTTTTTTTTTTTTTAGATTGAGTATCAAGAATCAAAATTCTAAATCAAGCATCAAGAATCAATATTCTAAATCAAGCATCAAGAATCAAATTCTAAACCAAAAATTAAGAATTAAGGAAAAATCAAGAGGAGACATAATTTACTCGGCCCCAGGCAGCCCAATCTCATTGACCTGACCCCAAGTGGCCCAATTGCATTTGCCCAGCCTTGCGTAGGTATACACAAGGCTTGGTCTGGTATGCGCGGGGTTTGGGTGCTCAAGGCAAGGCATTGGTGCTTGCATGGGTGGGGTTTGGGCACTCAAGGCAAAGCAAGGTATAGGTGCTCGCATGGGCGGGATTTGAGCACTCAAGGTGTAATTTCCCAGAGTGAATGCAGAAGATCCGATGGACCCATTTTGACATACCATAAATTATTGGAATCGTAATTCTGAGTACTATGCATCTGTGTGGTCACTTTGACCAGATTCCTTCGTATATGAAATGTCATAATTGGACCCTTCTTTTCTCCCACATGGGTTTTTTAGGAATTTTGGGTGAGTATGAAATGCTTCTGGGAATAGTTACCTCAGTCTGTTATCATCTCTATTTATTGGAGGTGAAAGGTCACATCCAAAATCCATATGCCATCATAGTCGGTGGAGGGTGACAAAATTTGGTATCTACAGAATGCTCTTCTTTGGCTGAGGCCTGTGCCAATAGCAGAAGGGCAAAGAAAAGAACTACCACATTTTGTCACCCAGAGCATGTACTTCCATCATCTTGCTTAAAAATTTTGAAGTTTAGGACTTACCTAGGTTACCGATTGTAGGAAAGAAATTTGCTGCTCTTCCAATCCTGCAAAAGATGTTAGTACTTAGATCTTTGAATTTCCCTAGATTGAGCTTTCTATGTGCTAGCTTAGGGAATTTGGTCTCCAGGCTAGGTCTTTCAAACCAATCTGGACTATCTGGGACCATTGGTTACACGAGAGAAATCTGCTGCTCTTCCAATCTTACAACAGATAAAAATATTGGATTCTTGGATTTTTCTTAGCTGGGCTTTACAAGTGCCAGTTTAAGGAATTTGGTCTCTGAACTTGGTCTTTTGAACCAATCTGGACTATCTGGGTTCGATGGTTACAAGAGAGAAATTCACTGCTCTTTTAATATTGCAATAGGAAAAAACATTTGATTCTTGGATTTTCCTTAGCTGGGCTTTACACGTGCCAGTTTAGGGAATTAGGTCTCCAGGCTGGGTCTTTCGAAGCAATCTAGACTATCTAGGACCGATGGTTACAAGAGAGAAATTTGGTCTCTTACAATCTTGCAACAGGTAAAAACATTTAATTCTTGGATTTTCCTTAGTTGAGCTTTACATGTGCCAGTTTAGGGAACTTGGTTTATGAGATCGAGTCACTCGGAGATGATTCAAAGAGATTGGGCCTCCCGGGCCGATTTAATGGGATTGGGCCACCTGGGCCCGGGTCATTGAGATTGGGCCATCTGGGGTGGGGTCAATTAAATTGGGCCACTTAGGGCCGGGTCAATAAGATTGGGCCACTTGGGGCCAGGTCAATGAGATTCTTTCTTTTGAATTTGAGTCATGAGATTGGGACCTTGAATTCAAGCCCTTGGTTCTTAAAAATTTGGCTCTTGATTTAGAATCTTGAACTTTGATTTTTGGCTTTTGATTTGAAATCTTGACTTTTGATTTGGAATCTTTGAACTTTGAATTTTGATTAGAAATCTTGACTTTTGATATAGAATCTTGAACTTTGAATATTTGGAATTTGATTTGGAATCTTTGAACTTTGAATTTTTGGAATTTGATTTGAATCTTTGAACTTTGTGTGATAATTTCCATCTATCTCACAAATTTTGACTTAGATTTCACCTTCTACCAATTTTACCTTCCACTTTCATGTGTTTTTATCTACCAAGTAGATTTCACTTTCCCATTTGCATGTGATTTTATCTACCAAGTAGATTTCACTTCCCATATGATTTTAATTTTTTTACCTACCACAAGAAATTACTTTGAATTTTGTTTTTATAGTAAGAACTCTTCATTTCCACCTTGGAATTAGAATCTCAAATTTTTTTTTTGGACGACGAATTCTTTAACCATAAAATGGTCCCCCCTCCTGCTCACTCACTATTCTGAGTTTCTTGAGTTTGGAACGATTCGTGAGCGAGTGAAGATGCAAAGTTTTTTATATTTCTTCGGGTTTTCTCAAATTTGTTTGAAGATCTTTGAGTTTTTCTTGAAGATCTTCATAGTTCTTAAGGAGGGGGCCATTTGGAGAATTTGAAGTCTTTCTGGGCTCTTTGTAAACTGTGAAACCTTTTGAAGTTTTTTATAATTTGTGAAACTTCTTGGGGCTCTTTGTAATTTTGGATAAATATGACCGAAGGAGAAAGAGAAGGACTCTAGGAGAGATCCAGCAGGCCGGTGGAGAGATATGTAGCACAGCCTCCCAGGGGGATGACAGCCCTTCAAATTGGTACATTGGGCGAACACTTTCCATGACCCGAAACCACATCTATAATGCAGGGTGGGGCAAATGGGTAAGTCTTTTCCTTTTCATTTCACTATTATTCATTTTTTCTTATTTTGTTCACTTTTTCATTTATTTTATTTTTTGTTCATATATTTATTTTTTTTATTCTTTTTTTTTTTTTTGCATTTATTTTAGGAACACGATGATGGAATGCCCCCTACATTGGCCAGGTATGGCCATCCCAATGCAGTTCGAGAATGGTAGGAGATGCTTCCTCATAGGGCAAAGCGGCTAGAAGATTCCACATACCTATATCGCTTGGCCTCAATGGAGACCAGGAAATTCAGCTCGGTAGTGGTGAGAGCTTTGGTGGAGTGGTGGTGGCTGAGTACCAATTCTTTTCATCTTCCTACTAGTGAGATCACCATCACACCTTTGTGTTTCTATGCCATGACTAGCATACCCTTCGGGGGGATGCCTCTATCTATTCCCTAGACTTTGTCAGTGCAGGAGTTCACAGAGTTGACAGGTATTGAGATTCTGGATGATTAGACACATATCCGCTTGGGTGTGATCAGTACCCATTGGATAAGGAAAGATCTGAGGGTGAACCCGGGTAACCTTGCACTGGTAACTTGCTCCTTTCTTTTGTTTGTTGTGGCACAGTGTCTTTTTAGTGGCCTCTGGGGCTAAGTGGACATCCGCATGGCTGCTCTCTTCCAGAATGTTCAGGAGGTCGATTCTTAGGATTGGGACGGGGCCGCCTACGCATACCTTCTGCAAACCCTGAACCTACTAGCATATGGGGATCGGGGCCTTAAGGGGGCAGGCTACATTCGGTAGGTGACTTTGCATTTCTTTTTGTTCTTTTCTTTTCTTTCTTCTTTTGTTTTTTTGATTGCCTAACCTTATCTTGATATTTCAATTCAGCCTTAGTGTTACGAGCACCTAGAGATCTTGGTCCCTGTGCTGAAGGATCCTCTGAGTTTGCCCTTCCCCATGGCTAACAGATGGGGAGATAGTCGGATATTAAGGAACCAATGCTATCCCGCTGAGACCACTCCCCACTTTCTTTTGGACGGTCTTACAGAGGTAAGCCATATCTAGTGTCAAGTTTTTCCTTTGCCTTGTGCTGTACTCACTTCTTCTTAACTTTAATTGTTAATTGGAGTTCATTCCAAGATCTCCAATTCTACAACCCCGATGAGTTTGCTCGAGCCAAATTCCTAATAGAGAGCCGAGCATTATTCAGGGGTATTTGGGGCCATGCCTGGTATTTAGGGGAGTGTGTCACTCCTCAGTGGTCTGATCCTACTGTGCGTTCTCCTCCCTATCATCCCCTATCGACTATGCTTAACCTGGAGCATCTCCTCAAGAGTGAGAGAGATATGGGCTGAAGTGGTGTGGGATAACTCTCTCCTGAATCAGAGTAGGGATTACGAGGCCTTTCTTGAGGAGGAGACAGTCTACACTCCCTTTGGTCCCAGAGGGCCACTAGTATGCTTCTTCTCTTGACATTTTTCTATATTTCAATTTCTTCTCCTTTTTAATTGATGTTCTTTCAGTGGAGGGCACGACATGTGGCTCCCCCTCCAACTCTGTCACGAGCAGGTGCTGCCTCCTCATCTCAGATTGAGTCTTCCATTATTATGAGGGGACCTCTCCGGATTGCCATCAATCCCTTCAGTGGTCTCCAAGGCCAGTCTTATCCCAGTGGGACCCATCCAAGCATTCCTTATCTTCTGGATCATAGAGTGGACAGAGACGCCTCTCTTAGACTTCCTATCCGATATGACTGTATGAGTATCAAAGCACTTCTTGTTTGACTGATTCTTGATTCCTTCTGAATGACATGCTTGTTATCATGTGTCTCCAGAGCTCTATATTGAACTTAGAAGGATGCATTAGGGTTTATCCAAGGTCATGGTTGAGAGGGTACTCTCCTGTTCTTAATCTCTTTCCTCTTTTATTGCTTCTTTTCTTGATCATTCCATGTGTTCCACCAGGAGAGGGAGAATGATGCCTTGAGGAGACAGGTTAGCTCCTATCGACGAGAGAATGCCCATTTGCAAAGGTAGATTAAGGACCATGCATAGAGGCTGATGGGTTCAGGATTGGGATCCTCCAGCTCTATGACCTTCCATAAGGATGATGCCGAGCATGGTTTAGATGACCACTTTTGACGTATAGGGATTTGTTCCTATATTTCCTGTAAACACAAACATATGTATATTTTCTTTTTCTTTTTCCCTCCCCTTTGTTTGTTCATCATTTTATTTTGGCATCTTATAAATGGAAACCTATCTTTGGCACAAAGAAAATCTCTCTTTTTTTTTTTTTTTTTTTTTTTTGAAATGTGTAGGCATAATCAATTCCACAACTTAAGTCATAATTAGAATAATTGGGATAACACGAAAATCCAAATATTTCCTCATTCTACTACCAAGTGAATTACATGGGAAGTGGAACAACTTTCCTACCATAGATAAGATCGGTAACTAACAAGCTGGGGAGACAACTCTTAGGGTGGGTGAAAGTTCACTAACTCCTCTGGGTCCATTGCCTCGAGCCCATATTATCGGCTGATGTACATAGGCAAATAAAAGGATGTGTGAGTCAATCCCATCAACCTGACGTAGTTGTAGCTAGGGGTCTTCATCAAAAAATCTTCTTATGGCTTCTCTGGGCACTTTCATGCAATGTCCTTTGTAGGTCATCCTTGTAGGTATTCTTTTCAATCATCAATGAGTTTGAATTCCAAGGCTTCCCTGCTTTCTTGATAACCAAGAGCCCCGAGTTGACCTCCATTTAATAGCATGTAGCTTCAGCTTATCAAGTAGCCATAGTTGGAAAATGACGGGGCTTCTATGATAATGATCAAGTCCAAACCTATGGCTATGGCTCATATCATCAAGTCTTTTGAATGTCTTAGCAAGGACTGTGGGAATGATATCTTTTCCTTTCTTCAATTGCTCTATCACTTCTATTAGGACAGTTGGTGCACCATGTCCCAGAGGTTGGAGAACATAGCAAGCTATCATGTATAGTAGATAAGCATCCTGTGACCTTTTCTGATGGATTCCCCTAGTGGTAGGTGTTGAATGAAGATCCTTCCACCTTTAGAATATCAATCTTTCCAAATTTGATGAATTGCTTTATTTCCTCCTTTTCGTATCCGAAAAAGTCCTACATCTTTTCTGAGTGATCTTTCTTCAAAGATGGTTGAATCAACTTGCCCTTAGGTGGAGATAACATATAAACTCAAAATTCCCCGAGAGTTGGATAGATCTCAACCAATCCAAACCAAAATACATGAAGATTAGCATCCCAATACTGAGGCATCTGTCAAAGTAGCTTGTGATGTAGCTCAATGCACCCAATCCGGCTGAGCATTGACATATTCATGGATTTTAGCAGTCCTGGTGCTACTGTGCTTATGTCCAAGATCTATTTTCTCAATGTCTCATCCAAGGAACCCATGACTTATCCTATAGTTATCACAAGCAAAGAGAAGATGTGATAATTTATCAAAACATTACTTATTAGCTACTGACACAGCCAAACCTTTACCATTGTTGCATCAAGCTCTCTTTTTTTTCTTTTGACCAATCAGGGATGGAGAATAAAATGGCCTTGATAAACTGGTGCCGGGTGGTGACTTTTGGGGGATAGAAACCTAGATAAGAATTTGATGGACCATAGGTGAATGACAGATACCTAATGGCCTTACATGCCAAATGGTGATTCTTGGGGGACACAAACTATGATGATATTTTAAGATACCTTGATTATTAATTTAGGAACCAATTTATTACCTTGAGATGATTAAGACCGCACTTGCACATGTCAAGTTGCCTACGTATCCCTTGAGAGGAATCAAGTGTGATATAGTTAGGCTATTCACCCTATTAGACATAAAATTTCTTGAGTTGATCCATGTTGACCAGTCCGGGTATTTCTTTGCCATTGTGGTCTATGAGTTTTATAGCATTGCCCAGTAGAATCTCTTTGATAGTGAACGGGCCACTCCAGTTGGGCCTGAATTTCCCTCTTGGGTCATGAATTGGGGCTCTTCGTTCTCGAAGAACAAGCTCAGCCTCCTCTATGTGGTTGGGCTTCACATTCTTGTTAAAGGCCCTTGCCAGTCTCAGTTGATATTTATTTAGATTATCCATGGCTTTTACATATCTTTCATTGAGAAAGTTGAGCTCATTATATATCCTTCATCCATTCTGCTTCAGGTAATTGACTATCCAGGAGCACCCTTAGGGATGGTACTAGGATTTTCATGAGTAGAACTGCCTCAACCCCATATACCAAAGAGAAAAGAGTTGCCCCTGTCGAGGACCGTACAAAGGTATGATATACCCACAAAGCAAGTGGCAATTTGTCCACCCAATCCTTGTGTGTTTTAGCCATTTTTTGTAAGATCACCTTGATGTTCTTGTTAGTTGCTTCTATTGTCCCATTAGTCTGTGGCCTGTAAGTGGTAGAGCAGTGCCTTCTGATACCAAACTTTGTGCAAATCTTATCAGTCTTACCCTAGAAATGGGATCTGTGATCTGATATCAACTCATGAGGTACTCCATATCGGGAAATGTTATTTTCTTGGATGAAATTTTCCACCTTAGTGGATGTGAGGACTGCATATGATTGGGCTTCTACCTACTTAGTAAAGTAATCGATGGCTACTAAGATGAACTCGTGACCATTGGATGCCTTGGTGTTGATCTTTCCAATGATGTCCATGCCCTAAGTAGAGAATGGCCAAGGAGTATTGAGTGAATGTAACTCCGTTGGTGGGATATATATGATATTGATAAATATCTGGCATTTGTGGCATTTATTGACAAAGCTTACATAATCTGCTTCCATTTTATTCCAATAATATCCGAGCTTGACGATCTTATTAGCTAGCATCTTGGCATTCATGTGGGATCCACAAAGGCCTTGATGAATTTCCTCCATGATGGTTGTGGCTTTTTTTTCATCCTACACAACAACTGTATTCCATTATAGGTTCTCTTACATAAAAAGTCTTCTTGAAGGATAAACTGGGTGGAATATCTCCTTAAAATTTTCTTCTCTCTTTCAGTTGCTTCAATCAAATATTTTCTTTCCCTGATGAAATCCTCTATATGAGCAAACCAAGACCAACCATCTATAGTAAGAGAGTTCACTGAATTATGATAAATGGGCTTGCTTCTTTATTCCACCAAGAACGGTCGAACCTTAGCCATAGGATTGCATTCTACCATGGAAACCAAAGTCACAAGGGCGTTGGTGAACCGGTTGTTATCTTTCTGGAAGTATTCAAATGAGATCTTCTCAAAGTATTCAATCACCTCTTCCAGATGTTCTTGATATGGCTTTAACTTCTCATCTCTGGTCTTCCACCTCCCTTGCGTTTTATAAATGACGATGGATGAATCACCGTATACCTTGAACCTTTTTACCCCAGTGGTCAAGGTAGTTTCGAGTCCCAAGCCACAAACTTCATATTCAGCAATGTTATTGATACAGGAGAAATTAAGGTAGAATGATGAAGGAAAATAAAGATCGTTAGGAGTGACAAGCAATATTCCCGCACCACACCCCTTTTGATTAGCTACTCCATCAAAGAACAATTGCCATTCATTAGCTATGTCTTCTTCTTCTATTGCTGTAATTTATTCATCGGGAAAGGCATCATCTAAGGCTCTTCCATTTTCTGTGGGATGGGCAGCTAAATGATTTGCTATAGCTTGTGCCTTGATAGATTTCTGAGTAATACAGGTGGTGTCAAACTCTGATAGCAGAAGTAGCCACCGGGCCATCCTTCCTGTTAGGGCTAGTTTCTCAAAGAGGTACTTGATTAGATCCATTCTGGAGATCAAACGTACTGGATAAGCTATAATGTAGTGTCGTAGCCTTTTCGTTGCCCAAATCAGTGTAACATAAGTTTTTTCCCAAGATGTGTACCGCGTCTTATGTTCTAGGAACTTCTTGCTGAGGTAATATATGGTATGCTCTGCCCCCTTTTCAATCTTTTTTTAGCTAGCAATGAGCCTATAGAATATTCTCCCACTGATAAGTATAACCGAAGTAGTTCTCCTTCCACTGGTGGTGTTAATACTGATGGGTTCATGAGGTATCCTTTGATCTTATCCAAAGCTTGTTGGCATTGATCATTCCATTTTATGGGCTGATCCTTCTTCAGTAACTTGAAGATTGGTTCACAGATCAGATTGTAGTCAACTGAGCTATAAATCTGCTGATATATTGAATGTGACCTATAAATCCTTGTATCTACTTCTCAGTGCGAGGCATGGGCATTTCTTGGATTTCTTTGATCTTGATAGTGTTGAGTTCAATGCCTCTTTCACTCACCAAGAACCCTAACAATTTTCCTATTATTGCTCTGAATACACACTTCTAAGGATTTAACTTTAGCTGATACTTCTTGATCCTTTTAAAGAAATGTCGTAGTGTGGGAATATGCCCCTGCCGATCTTTCGACTTCATTATCATGTCATCCACATAGACTTCCACATATTTGTTCATTATTTCATGCAATATGGCAGTAGCTACTCTTTTGGTAAGTTGCCCCGACATTCTTTAGTCCAAAAGGCATCACTTTGTAGCAATAGGTTCCCCAAGGAGTGGTGAAGGCTATCTTCTCAAGATCTTCTGGGTGCATGCTTACTTGATTGTATCCCAAGAATCCATCCATAAATGATAACAAGGCATGCCCTGCTGTGTTGTCCACCAATACATCAATGTGAGGTAATGGGAAGTCATCCTTAGGGCTTACCTTGTTAAGATCTCAGAAGTCTACATACATTCGTACCTTGCCATCCTTCTTTGGCACTAGTACAATGTTGGCCAACTATTGGGGATACTTCACCTCTTATAGAAACCCTGCATTCCACTGCTTCACAACTTCTTCTTTGATCCTCTCACTCCATTCTAACGGCATCCTTCGGAGCTTCTGCTTTCCTGATTTTGCCCCAGGGTAGGTCAACAATCGATGTTGCACTATATCGGGGTCTATACTATGCATATCCTTATAAGACCAAGCAAATACTTTGGTAAAATCCTTCAAAAGACTAGTCATCTGTTATGATTCCTCATTGTCTAGGGTGGTACCAATTTTTACCTCTCGAAGGCATTGGTCGACTCCTAGATTAATAACCCGAGTATCCTCACAGATGGGTTAGGCTTTCTTTGGTTTGCATTATTTTATTAACTCTTGATATTTATTAAGATCATCATCAGAAAAAGGAGGTAAGTCATACTCGGAATCAGAAATTTCATTCATGAAAGAAGAGTAATAGACTCGACATACATGGACTTTGGACTTTCCTCGAGAGGGGAGGCAGACACGAAATCATAAACAGAAGACTCAACAACTGACTCAACTACAGACTCAATGGTTGGTTGATGCTTTCATCAGTAGTGTCTAATTTGATTGACTTAATAGCGTGAGTAAACTTGAAATTCTCCCCAATGCTAGTCCAATTCTAGAGCAGTTCGATGGCTCGATGGATGAGGGGATGTGGCAAAGGGCCTCCTTCTTCTTATGAGAAAGTTGCTGCTATTTCTTCAATGATACAATGGTTCTTCTGGATAGGTGCCTGCTTATCTCCTTTTATGTGAATCATGAGCGCTAATTGAATTGTATAGGTATGGTCAATCATTGAGTCATCTTCACTAATTGCATACACTGAATATCCTCCTAGATCCTCAGGTGTATAGTATCCTGATTCATCATCTTCATCATTGTGCCAAGGCCCATAGTAGTCATCCTAATCTAGATACTCATCATCAACTTGAGAGCTAGAGTCATCTCCATCCTTCTCATCTTCACTCTCATCCTCATCATCTTTGTCATCATCTTCTTCTTCACTGATTTCCCCCTCACTTGGCTCTTCATTAGATTCCTCTTGACCATCAAATTTTCCTACATCCAAATGCTCATAGTACTCAGAGCATATGGACTGAAAGATTTTCATAGGGTTAAACTTGACATCACTGGATCAAATTTGGATCAGACCAGACTCATCATCTTCTGTGCCACTTCCAATGTGGATTAGGGAGGTGTGCTCTTTGATTTTTTTCTCCCACTGCCAATACTATTATTGCCCTGAGGAGGTCATTTATGACTTCTTCAATGTTCTCCAGGTTGTCATCCTGGGGTACGGTGGGCTGAATTAGAGAAGTGGGATCACCATCCTAGCCTTCTCCTAAAGCATTCACTAATCCTATTGATGAAGTCATCTTTGATGAATCCAGTAAGGGGAGCATATCTTTCCAACTGTATCCACCAATCCATCCTTCCTTTGGATTATCCACCGATCCTTAGGAATGGGTTTGATATAAAGGTGATGAGGAATGTAAAGTGGGATGGTATGAAGGTGATGTGATGTGAGAGGTAGAAAATGAAGATTGGGGGTGATAAGATGAGGAAACTCCTCCTTGATAATGTGGTGAAGGTTGATGATATGTGTGGGGGTAGTGGCCGGAGATGATGAGATGTCTCTCTTCCCTTGGGGGAAAAAGGACTTGCATCCCAAGCTCTCTCCTCTCTCTTTCTCTTTCATATGAGGGGAGGGGTTCATGTCATGTGTGCTTTCCTTGTGGGTCCCGCACCACCGTATCGCCACTTGGAGATGCATGGAGGCCTATTTCATAAGAGTGTAAGATTTATCAATTGAGACAGGAATTTAATGATGGTCCAATACAGGGATCGGGATCATACAAATGGGGTTTGGAGTCACCACCTAAGGTTATGGGCCTAGGACCTTGGGGTGGGTCCAATTCCTGAGAAGGCCCAAAATTTGGGCTGATCCAGAGATTTAGGGTAAGTGTCAGGTTACAGAATTGGGAAAGTGTTAGGCACCCAATCTGCTCGGTTCAACCGGTCTTCCTAATAGATGCTTGAGAACGAACATTTTTCATAATTATTACTATTTCATAAGCATGGCTAAGTTATCATGCATATATGCATTAATTGAAAATAGACTACTATATACAATAAAACAAAGACTATATAAAGTCTACATTATGACAAGTTGCTTGAGAAATCATACCTGAACTTAACCCCTGTTTAGAGTTAAGAGGGGTGGGCCCCTGATTAGTACTGGCTCAGACTATTTTTCGTGTTTCTCCTGGCTCAGAGGAAAATGGTCTTGACCTACAATTTCTTTTCTTGAGAGATGTTGATTGTGATAGTTTACGGGAAGGGTTCCGACTAGGAACGGTTACGTTTGGATTTGGATTCAGACAGAGCTTTGGCTAAGGAAGGCTATTTTCAGATTTGGATTCGGATAGAGCTTTGGCTAGGGAAGGCTATTTCTAGGCTTAGGATGAGGTGGTTCTTCGGCAAAGCTCCCGCTAGGGATAGACTAAGAGGCTAGGCTGAGGTGGCACTCCGACAGAGCTTCCATTGGGGATAGGCTAAGGGAGGCTATTTTTGGGCCTAAGATGAGGTGGTTCTCCGACAGAGCTTCTCTTGGGGATAAACTAGGGGAGGGCTAGGCTGAGGTGGTACTTTGGCAGAACTTCCACTAGGGATAGGCTAGGGGAGGCTATTTTCAGACTTAAGATGAGGTGGTTCTCCGGCGGAGCTTCCACTGGGGATAAGCTAGGGGAGGGTTAGGCTGACGTGGCTCTCCGACAGAGCTTCCATTGGGGATAGTGTAGGGGAGGCTATCCTCTTTAGCCGAGGCCTGTGCCAACGGCCGAAGGACAAAGAAAAGAACGACCACATTTTTTCACCTGAAGTGTGTATTGTTGTCATCTTACTCATTAATGATGGAGTTGAAAAATGTAACAGATAATATCTCTCAACTACTTTAGAGTTTTAGGACTTACCAGGGCTGCCAATTGCATGAAAGAAATTCACTGCTCTTCCAATCCTACAAAAGATGTTAGTACTTTGATCTTTGACTTTTCCTCAGCTAGGCTTCACATGTGCCAGTTTAGGGAATTTGGTCTCTAGGTTGGGTTTTTCGAACCAATCTGGACTATCTGAGACCGATGGTGACAAGGGAGGAATTCGCTGCTCTTTCAATCTTATAATAGGAAAAAACATTTGATTCTTAGATTTTTCTTAATTGGGCTTCGCATGTGCTAGTTCAAGGAATTTGGTTTATGAGATCGGGTCACTCGGAGCTGATACAAAGAGATTGGACCACCTGGGGCTGGGTAAATGCAATTGGGCCACCTGGGGCAGAGTCAATGAATTGGGCCACTTGGGGCAGGGCCAATGCAATTGGGCCACTTGGGGCCGGGTTAACGAGGTTGGGCCACCTCGGGCCAATAAATATAATTGGTCCACTTGGGGCTAGGTCAACGAGATTGGGTCACCTGGGGCCCAATAAATGCAATTGGGCCACTTGGGGCCGGGTCAATGAGATTGGGCCGCCTGGGGCTTGGTCAATGCAATTATATCTCTCCTTGATTCTTGATTGAATTCTGAAGCTTGATTTAGAATCTTTAGAATTTTTTTTTTGGGAGAACGAATTTTTTTTTATATATATAAAATGGGTCCCCTCCCCTGTTCATTCTTCATTCTAACTTTTCTAAGTGATTTTTGAGATCCTAGAGCTCTCTGGCTTTTCTTAAAGTTTTCTTTCTTGTTCTTGGAGTTTTTCACTTTGCTCTTGAAGTTCTTGAAGATCTTCATCATGTTCTTGAAGTTCTTAAAGATCTTCATCTTGTTCTTAAGGGAGGAGTTATTTGGAGAATTTGATATTCTGGTGAGCTTTTGGGCAATTTGAGAAACTTTCTAGGGTTTCTTACAATTTTGGAAACTTTTTGGGGTTTCTCATAATTTGAAAAAGTTTCTAGGGCTTCTCACAATTTTCAGAAAATATGGCTGAAAGGAGAAAGAGAAAGACTATGGGAGAAGTTCAGCTTGAGAGTTGCAGCAATCCTTCCCACAAGGATGAGGGCCTGGCTGACTGGGACTCTGGGCAAACCCTTAACAACAGTCAGAATCACATCTACAACTCCATATGGGGTTCCTGGGTAAGTCCTTACATTTTATTCATTATTTTGATTATCTTTTACTCTTGCTTTGTCTTTCTTTTTATGCTATTTTTGATTTTTTGTTGTTTTTTTTTTTATGCATTCTTTATTTCCGTTAGCATAAGGAGAGGGAACCACCTACCCTGACCTTGTATGGCCATCTGAGCATGGTTCAGTCATGGCATAAGATGCTTCCTCGTAGAGTAAAGCAGACAGTTGATGCAACATGTCTGGGCCGATTAGTTTTGGTGGAGACCCAGAAGTTTAACCCAGCACTGGTGGGGGCTCTAATGGAGCGATGGTGGCCGAGTACTCTTTCCATCTTCCTATGGGTGAGATCACCATCACTCCCTTGTGCTTCTATGCTTTGAAAAGCATTCCATTTGGGGGTAGATCCATGACCCTACCTAGGGCTCCGACTGTTTAGGAGTTTGTAGACCTTACTGGCATCACCATTGCGGCCTGCCAGACACACATTCGCCTAGGGGAGATCAGTGCCCGATGGTGGAAAGTCGGCTTGGGGGAGAACCCAGGTAACATATCTCAGGTGGCCCATTCCTTCTTGCTATTTGTTGTGGGTCAGTACCTCTTTAGCGACCTCCGAGGGGGAGTGGATATCCGTCTAGTATACTTCCTTCGAGATCTTCGCACAGTAGATTCTTGGGACTGCGGTGGGGCTACCTATACATATCTCCTACGGTCCCTAGACTTGCTGTCCTATGGAGATAGGAGCCTCAAGGGGGCAGGCTTCATTATTTAGGTAACTTCCTTTCTTGTACTCATTTCCTTTAATTCATCTAGATTGCACTTTCTTACTTTAATTTCTTGAAAAAGCCTTGGTACTTTGTGTTGGGTCCGATTGACACTGAGAGGCGGTGTGAATCAGTGTGCCAAATATTTTTTTATTTTTTAGCAGTACTTCTGATGTGGCAATCACTATTTGCACTTCAATAGCACAACCTACTGATGTTGCCCAGAGCTGCTATGTATACTACTGACCATTCTTACTGTTGCACGGAACTTACTCACATAACCTGTATTGTTGCCTAAAGCTGTCTTATAAACCTCAATAATCACTGTCATATACATACACAGTCGTATGCACATCCACACTGCACCACCAAGTGGTCAGGTCTACTAGATGTACACACCCATTCTACAACAAAGCACTCCAATCCATAATACAAATACGAGCATACACATCCACAACAGAAGAAATATGTGCTTCAGCCAGTTACCTACATGCACGAAGTAATGCCCACTGTCGGGTTCAATATTTATTCAATAATTATGACTGCACCCATAGTCAAGGGAACAGATTCCCAGTTTCCACCAATGACATACAATGGCTAGGTCTTCACCCTAATTTTCTCATAATGATATGAGAGGCCGCACCCATGGTAAATAGGTTTAGGTAATTGTAACTACCAAGGAACATATAACCCTTGTGTCTAGCACCCATTGAACACTAAAAAAAATAAAGTTGGGCATATAACAATGCCCTATAGTGAAGCACTCATACATGTAAATTTCTCCCCAAATAGACTAAAACTATCACTTAGGCATTTTATCAAACATCTTGTCTACAATGATTTATAATAATGGAAATTTGGCAAAAGTGAGGTTACCTTGGCAAGGAATAACTGTCGGAGATGCAATAATGTTGATCTCCACTTGATGCGGACCATAACCACATTGTCTCGATGCCACCAATGCTTTAACCCCGGTTGGCACTTGGTTTCTTGAAGCAACTCACAAGAAAAAAATTCTAGGTTCTTGTTCTTGTTCTTTCTTTTCTCCTTGTCTTTACTTTCATAGAGCAACAATGACATTCACATTCACACATACTTCTCTCTCTCTCTCTCTCTCTCTCTCTCTCTCTCTCTCTCTCTCTCTATCTCTCTCTCTCTCTCTCTCTCTCTACTTCTCCTCTTCTAGTCTTCCTTGTAAATAAAGCTTTAATGGGGAAATAGTATTCTGAACAAGAACTACCAAACTCCATTAATTGATTTGAGAAAATCTTTCTTGAGAGGCATTCAGAACACACACAAAGAGAGGGAAAAACTTCTTCTCTATTTCCCTCTTCTCTTCTCCTCTTCTCTTCCATTTTCTTTTTCTTTCTCTTGGCAACAACCAATAGAGCTTGCTACCTTGGTTTCTAGTAGCTTCTTAAGCCTCTAATGGGGACTAAGGATGAAGTGCAAGAGGATGGAAATCTTTCATTCAAACCCTTAGCCTTCCACGAGATTTAACTCATTTTTATGACCACCTCAGTCACCCCTCTGTCTGATTTCTTCCTTCTAGTATGTAGATCTCAGAGAGATGAAGAATCTCCAACTTGAATCACCCAAATCGGAGTTAAGATGAGGGAGATATGGCCATTTGAAGTTGGACCAACCAGAACACTTAAAATGGAATCTTCAGAGGTTGGCGTAGGCTACGCCAGCGGCGCGTGCAACAGAGGTGTAGATCTGGCCGTAGATCTCATCAAAAGGTATCTCTTAATCTGAGCTGTCCGATTAAACCAGCGGACAATAGATCTAAACCATATGTTTTGAATCTCGATGACGTCATTATGACGTATGCGCTAACATTGTCAGATGCATTGTCTATCACCGATTGGTTGGTGTGGTGAGTTTCACAGTACGCTGTCGGCTAACTTTAATAAAGCACCATCGATATTGACTGTTAGATCGAAACTGATCTGATATGATTGGCTCAGATCAAGATATGGAGAATCTCTTTATAGATTTTATGCACATACACTGCACACAATCAAGACTTAATATGGTAAGGCACCACACCATCATATCTAATACACTTCACCAATGAGAAGCTTCAAATAAGCATCTTTAGTGCAAGCTCTTACACGAACCGTCAGGTCTGAATCTAACCAACGTGGCTCAATCTGAGCCGTGTATTAAGGATCCCTCTAATTCTCTTATATACACATAAGCCCCTGCCTTCATATTTCCAGTGCTAAACACCCCTTATCAACTAAGACCTTTAAAATCTCAAAATTACATAAAAGCCCTTTAAATTTTAAAAATAAATTCCAAAAAATCCACCCAACACCGAGAGCATACTGATGAATTTTTTGTTTGGATTTTCAAACCGGCTTTACGGAAATACCTATAACTTTTTCATATGATATCCGATCGAGATAAAATGAAATGCGTTGGAACCGTAACTAAATGCTCTACGAATGTCCAGAAGACTCAATCATCTGACTCAATCATGTAAGAAGACCAAAATACCCCTAGACCTTTCTAATGACGCATCTTTCTCATACGGAATCGGAACATGATGAAATCAGAACCATTGGAAAGGTTGAATTTTTGTCGTATTGTTACATGGAGAACATTTCCTTTAAAAAATTCATCTTCAATACCAAAATTGCCCTCGACTATCACAAATGTTGTAACTTCTTCATACGGTATCAGAATGTGACGAAATCAAATGCACTGGACTAGGTAAATTACAATCTATCTTTTTCATGAAGAACGATCTTCTAAAAATGTTATTTTTATTACAAAATATGCCTCCGAGCATAAATAGACCAATTTTGCCAATATTGACCCAGAAACTCGCACCACCTGCTAATGATATATCAAACCATTCCATGCATACCAAGTGGCTCTGTTATCTCATCGGTGACACTGGACACTACCATGTCATCATTTTCATCCATGTCACCTAAATTGGCCACGTCATCACTGTCACGTGGTCGGGTTGCCAACAAGGACAACCATAAAACAACAATCTCCCCCTTTGGAGTTTTTGGCAACCACCTCATCGCTAATACACTCCTAAGCTCTGATGAGTAACAACCACCTCATCACTAATACACTCCAAAGCTCCGATGAGTAACTCTCTCCCCCTTTGACAACAAATACAAAGGGTGAAACGAATGGACTCCCCCTGAGTCCAATATGGGGATAGCAACATCAAACAACTTGCTCCCCCTCTTCCAATGCCCCTAGTGCTTGGGAAGAATCACCACTCTCAGTTTCTGTCTAAGGAACTCAAACTAATCTTTGGGAAGTGGTTTAGTAAAGATATCAGCCACTTGCTCTATTGTGGAAACAAATTCCATCCTTACTTCACCTTCCATCACCTTGTCTCTTAAGAAATGATACCGGATAGCAATGTGCTTCGTTCTAGAATGCATCACCAGGTTCTTGGAGATGTTGATAGCACTAATATTGTCACAATATAGTGTCACTGCCTGCTCAAACTTCACACTCAGATTCTTCAACATCTGCTTCATCCACAACACTTGTGTACAACAAGATGTAGATGTAATGTATTCTGCCTCTGCAGTTGAAAGAGAGACTGACTCTTACTTCTTACTGTGCCATGCCACCAAGCTGCTCCCTAAATAGAATGCACCACCACTGGTACTCTTCCTATCGTCCACATATCCAACCTAATCTGCATCTAAAAAAGCTAACAAATTGAAGTTCTTGATCTTTGGATACCATAACCCAAACTCACTAGTCCCTTTCAGATATCTGAAAATTCTCTTCACTGTTGCCACGTGTGTCTCTTTTGGTCCTGCTTAGAATTTGGCTACCATGCACACAACTTGTAAGATGTCAGGCCTACTAGTTGTCAGATATAGTAGGCTACCAATCATTGACCTATACGAGGTGTGGTCAACTGATGGAGAGTTATCTTCCTTGCTCAACTTACATCCATTCATCATAGGTGTAATAACTAGCTTGCAATCCTCCATGGTGAATCTCTTCAACATCTCCCTCACATACTTGGACTAAGAAATGAAGATACCTTCCTTCTTCTGACTAATCTGCAAACCCAAGAAGAATGACAGTTCACCCAACATGGACATCTCAAACTCATCTTGCATCCTCATTACAAAATCTCTGCACAACTCATCTTTGTGATCCCTAAAGATGATATCAACTACATACACAACCACTACAACTTGACTGCTTTATTCAGTTTTGATGTAGAGATTACTGTCCACTAAACCTTTCTTGAAACCCAACTTACACAAGTAAGAGTCCAATCTGGAGTACCATACCCTTGGAGCTTGTTTCAAATCATACAATGCCTTCTTCAATCACACACAAGAGTGGGGTCCTCACTTAGCTGAAACCCATCAGGCTGCTCTATGTAAACCTCCTCTTTCAAGTTTTCATTTAGAATAGCTGATTTGACATCCATCTGATAGACCTTGAACCCCTTGTACACTGACAAAACCAAGAACATTCTGATAGCCTCAAGTCTTGCCACTGGAGTAAAAGTTTCCTCAAAATCAATGCCTTCCACTTGAGCACTCTCCCTCTTTGACTTCAGTATCAAAGAACTATAACATATCCCTCTAAAGAAATCTCTCCCAGTGTGGGATACAAGCATCTATAGGAGTGCCCATACGCATCTTTCCAATCCTACAGATGTGAGAGTTCAAACTACATAGGAGTGCCCATACATATCTTCCCTATCCTATGAGTTGAAATCTCAATTACTCAACTGACCTCATATCTGCTTCAACACTGCTCATCAGATAAGTGTTGCCTCGACTAGATATACAACATGAACTACAAATTACAGCACACAACTGCTCAACTCACCAGCTTCCTGAGCTTCCTATCATAAATCTCTGCATCCAGTCAACATATCATTCTCTCTATCACTAGTGCTGAAATATTTAACTCTGTCAAAGTCAAACAATCACCTTGATCACATAAAATTACACTCTGACAACTATCACTGAGATTGATACCAACTGAATCTCTGACCCATACTGATGCATACAAAAGCGAATTGTTGGCTGCCATACTCCTAACTGCATACCTTTGACCATCACTGACATCCTCAATTATTCTTCCGTCTGACTGACACTAAAATGCTCATCTGGTGATTGCTCCATCAAGATGCAAATACTCAAGAGAAGTACACTAAGTTTCAACTGATGTCTCTAACCCAAACACTATTGCAGTAACTTTACTGTCATAATATGAGTCCTACTGGGGGCACTAATATCTATCTAGTGAGCTCCCCCATTCTTGTGCACCTAAGTACACCTAGTGCCTGGGAGGTGTACCCACTCCTATACCTTGTCTAGGTGGTGTGAGGGTGGTGACTGTGACTGCACACACCTCTGTATGCTTCTCTCTCTAAACTAACTGACCACTTGCCTTGGTCCTATGCATTTGCTTCTCACCAGAAACTTTCCTACTACTCTGTTTTCCTTTCTGCTCACTTACTGTCTTCTTCAGTCTTTGCCTCTGTCCAACCAACTCAATTGTAGATCTCTTTGTTACCTTTCCAACTGATGGTCTTCCCTTTCTGAATCTTTCCTGCACAACTGTAGAACTGACATCTCCCTTTGTTTTCCAAATTCTATTTACTGTTGTCTGGGCCTTTTGTATATCCTTCACTTTCCATACACTATACAAAGCCACCTGAGACTCACCACTAGATTGTGACTGATGCTTCTTAGATTGTCTTTCATTGACTTGCCTTCTACAACCACTTCTTAACTTTCTAGTTCTAGAGATCTAATAGTCTCTCTCCTCTTGTACAAGCTGAGAGGAGAGCACTGTCTTGCAATATTTGGCCCAACGTCCATGATGGTGGCATCTAATACATTCTACTAGTTGTCTACCCAGTGATGCTATGGGAATCCTCCCTCCATAGCTAGAATTTAATCTAGATATACACTCTGATCTCCTATGACCATACCTACTGCACCTGTGGCAATACCATGAAAATATGACTGTATCATTGGTAACTGCCTATGCAAGTTGGGTGAAGCATTATGTCTGTTGGTGGGAGCCATCTGACTCTACCTGGGAATCATCTACATAGGCCTCTGATAATTGAACTTGTTGAACCTACCATGCTCAACTGGTCTCTGCTGGTAAACTCTGTTATAACCACCAACTTTGATTGTGTTCCCTGTTTGGACTGTTTGTTTGCCTTTACCTCTATTCTTTGTATCTTGTGGACTGCCTCCACATTGTGCCTGATGTGTAGGAGTTCTCATCTCACTATTGTGTCTCTTCTCTCTCTTCTTTTGTCTCCTCTGAGCTCTCTTTTGTGTTTTTCTTGTAGTCTGTCTTCGTGGTCTGATCTCAATTGCCTCTATAGCTTTCCCTGATGACTCACCCTACCTTGTTATAGAACCAGAGCTGATGATGGGTAGACATTCTGCAGACTGAGCTAGATATCTATCCATCTCGTAACCATAGGTGGAGTGGTTGAATGTCTCCTCTGCAACTCAGCGAAATGTGTTTGTAGTGAAATGATCTCTGCTTCTAATTCTTTGTTTAACTTCTTAAAATCATTTGAAATTTTATTACCTCTTTTAATCACTTGAGATTGCACATCTATTTTCTCTCTCAAGGCTAAGGTCTCTGACTCAAGCCTAGTACACACCTTACTTTGCTTTCTCAGTTGATCTTCAACATATTTTACAACATGAGGGTCATTTCTGGACTCCATCATCTATGAGATACAAGAAGCATCAAGCTCTGACAATTGTGCTCTCAACATGTTGATTACCTCTTCAAGGATTCTACATCTCTCATTTCTATTGATGACTTGTGTTTCTAATGCTGCAATAATGAAGTTGCACTCCTTCATATGTGTTCTCAAATCAATGCTGATCTCATCCTGAATAATGGTAATATGTGCCTCAACACACTCAGATCCACTAGTGTAGCACCCATCTGAACATCTACTTTCAACCTCTAATATGGACTTTGATATAGCTGGCTCACCTCCATATAAGTTGTGTAATCTCTCCCACATCGCCCTAGCTGATATGCATGAACTGACTTTGACATTCACATTGTTTATTAATCCATCCAAAATAATCTCTTTAACCCTAGATTTAATACTAGAGTTTACACTCCCATTAGCCACTGCACTCCATAGATCATGCCCTAATGAACCAATATGTGACTTCGTCTACTTCCTCCAAAAGATAAAATCAGATCTATTAAAAATAGAAGTTCAAGAAGTAGACTTACTGAACCAAACACCTGATGCCATCTTCAACCAACCAGATCACTCTGAGCTGTTTAAGCTGTCTCTAGAGCCTTAGCTCTGATACCAATTGTTGGGTCCCGATTGACACTGAGAGGGGGGTGAATCAGTGTGCTAAATATTTTTTTATTTTTCAGCTGTACCCCTGATATGGTAATCACTATTTACACTTCAATAGCACATTCTACTGATGCTTCCCAGAGTTGCTATGTATACTACTGACCATTCTTACTATTGCACGGAACTTACTCACATAACTTATATTACTGCCTAGAGCTGTCTCATAAACCTCACACGGTAATCACTGTCACATACATACACAGTCGTATGCACATCCACACTGCACCACCAAGTGGTCAGGTCTACCAGATGTACACACCCATTCTGTAGCTAAGCACTCCAATCCACAATACAAATACGAGCATATACATCCACAACATAAGAAATATGTGCTTCAGTTAGTTGCTTACATGCACGGAGTAATGCCCACTTTCGGGCTTAATATTTACTCAATACTAATTATGACTACACCCACAGCCAAGGGAACAGATTCTCAGTTTCCACCAGTAACATACAATGGCTAGGTCTTCACCCTAGTTTTCTCATAATGATATGAGATGCCACACCCATGGCAAATAGGTTTAGGTAGTTGTAACTACCAAGGAACACATAGCCCTTGTGTCCAGCACCCACTGACCACTAAAAAAAATAAAGTTGGGCTTATAACAATGCCCTATAGTGAAGCACTCATACATGTAAATTTTTCCTCAAATAGACTACAACTATTACTTAGGCATTTTATCAAACATCTTGCCTACAATGATTTATAATAATGAAAATTTTACAAAAGTGAGGTTACCTTGGCAAGGAGTAACTGTCGGAGATGCAATAATGTCGATCTCCAATTGATGCGAACCATAATCATGTTGTCTCGGTGTAGCCAATGCTTCAACCCTGGTTGGCACTTGGGTTTCTTGAAGCAACTCTCAAGAACCAAATTCTAGGTTCTTGTTCTTCTTCTTTCTTTTCTCCTTGTCTTTACTTTTATGGAGCAACAATGGCATTCACATTCACACACACACTCCTCTCTCTCTCTCTCTCTCTCTCTCTCTCTCTCTACTTCTGCTCTTCTGGTCTTCCTCGTAAATAAAGCTTTAATGGGGAAATAGTATTCTCAACAAGAACCATCAAACTCCATTAATTGGATTTGAGAAAATCTTTCTTGAGAGGCATTCAAGACACACACAAAGAGAGGGAAAAACTTCTTCTCTATTTCCCTCTTCTTCTCTTCTCTTCTCTTCTCTTCCATTTTCTATTTCTTTCTCTTGGCAACAACCAATAGAGCTTGTTGCCTTGGTTTTCAGCAGCTTCCTAAGCCTCTAATGGGGGCTATGGATGAAGTGCAAGAGGATGGAAGTCTTTCATTCAAACCTTTAGCCTTCCACAAGCTTTAACTCATTTTTTTACCACCTCAGCAATCCCTCTACCTGATTTCTTCCCTCTGGTGTGTAGAGCTCAGAGAGATGAAGAATCTCCAACTTGAATCACCCAAATCGGAGTTAAGATGAGGGAGATACGACCATTTGAGGTTAGACCAACCAGAACACTTAAAATGGAATCTTTGGAGCTTGGCATAGGCAACGTCGGTGGCACACACAACAAAGGCACAGATCTGGCCGTAGATCTCATCAAAAGGTATCTCTTAATCTGAGCCATCCGATTAAATCAACAGATAATAGATCTAAACCATAGGTTTTGAATCTCGATAACATCATCATGACGTACACGCTGACATTGTCAGATGCGTTGTCGATCACCGATTGGTTGGTGTAGTGATTTTCACAGTACGCTGTCGGCTAACTTTAATAAAGCTCCATCAATCTTGACCGTTAGATCGGAACCGATCTGATATGATTGGCTCATATCAAGATATGGAGAATCTCTTTATAGATTCTATGCACATGCGCTACACACAGAGAAGCTTCGGATAAGCATCTTTAGCGCAAGCTCTTGCATGAACCGTCAGATATGAATCTGACCGATGTGGCTCAATCTGAGCCGTGTATTAAGGATCCCTCTGATTCTCTTATATACACATAAGCCTCTGCCTTTCATATTTCCAGTGCTAAACACCGTTTATCAACTAAGACCTTCAAAATCTCAAAATTACATAAAAGCCCTTCAAATTTCAAAAATAAATTCTGAAAAATCCACCCAACACCGAGAGCATACTAATGAATTTTCGGTTTGGATTTTTGAACCGGCTTTACGGAAACACTTATAACTTTTTCATACGATATCCGATCAAGATGAAACGAAGTGCATTGGAACCATAACTGGACGCTCTATGACTTTCTAGAAGTCTCAATCATCTGAATCAACAATGTGAAAAGACCAAAATACCCCTAGACCTTTTCAATGATGCATCTTTCTCATACGGAATTGGAACACAATGAAATTAGAACCATTGGAAAGATTGGATTTTTGTCATATTGTTACATGGAAAACACTTCCTTTAAAAAATTCATCTTCAATGTCGAAACTGCCCTTGACTGCCATAAATTTGGTAACTTCTTCATACAGTATCGGAATGTGACGAAATCAAATGCACTGGACTATGTAAATTACAATCTATCTTTTTCATGAAGAACCTATCTTCCAAAAATATTATTTTTATTATAAAAAATGCCCCTGAGCATAAATAGGCTAATTTTTCTAGTTTTGACCCAGAAACCCGCACCACATACTAAGGATGTATCAAACCATTCCATGCATACCAAGTGACTCTGTTATCTCATCGGTGACAGTGGACACTACCATGTCATCATTTTCATCCATATCACCCAAAATGGCCAAGTCATCACCTCCACGTGGTCGGGTTGCCAACAAGGACAACCATAAAACAACACTTTGAGCATTTGGAGACCATATCTCCCAAACTAAGGGACCCTGAGGCATTCTTCTTCCTTGTAGCCATGAAGTGGGGAGATAATCAGGTGCTCAGGGCTTGATGCCATCCTCTGGGGACCACCGCTCGTTCTCTTTTCAATGATCTTACCAAGGTATGTTGTGTCTAACATTGAAATTCCTTTCATCTTCTACTATACTTACTTCTCCTTGGTTTCGTAGGTTACTTGGAGACCATTCCATGACCTCGTATTTCCATATCTTAAAAGATTAGCCTTGATTAGGCACTTATCCGAGCACCGCGTCCTTTTTCGGGGAATATGGGGTCATGCCTGGTATTTGGGAGAGAGAGTAATACCCCAATGGTTAGATATTGAGCCATGCCCTTCTCTTAGTCTTCCTCCACCCACCATGCATTGCCTAGAGATCATCCCAGCAGTTGAGATGGAGTGCTTGGCCACCGGAGTATGGGAGGACTCTTTTTTGGATCAGGATAGGGACTACGGAACCTTCCTGGAGAAGGAGATAGTGTGCACCCCTCTCGGTCCCAATGCTCCATTGGTATGTTGCCCTTTCTTGAGTATTTTCTTCAAATTCCTTTCAGTTTTAGTCTTGACTAATGTTCTTTAAGGAGAGAGTGAGGCATGTAGATCCTTATGTTGTTCGGTTGCATGCCAGTGCTACCGATCCTACACAAGCAGGACCCTCTACCAGTGCCAATAGGTCTCTTAGGGTTAATAACGTCCCCTTTCATGGCTTCCCTGCCTAGACCTATCCCAATGCAGCCAACCCCAATCTCCCTCATCTTCTGGAGCCGAACATAGATGTAGACGCTTCCCTTGGGCTGCCTATTCCTTATGATTATGTAAGTATCTGATCATCCTCCAATTAACTCTTGATTTCCTCTGGCTGATATGCTCTTTCTCAGGTGTCTCCAGAGGTCTATCCTGAGATTAGGAGGATGCACTATGGCCTGTATGAGGTGATAGTTGCCAAGGATCGGGAGATCACACAATAGGACACACTAATTTAGGACCTGACCTAGAGGCTAGAGCAGGCTAGACTAGCATATGCGGATTCCCCAGTGCTCCATGAGGATGGTTTAGAGTATGGCTCAGATGATGGCTTTTGACTTATAGGGATTTGTTCCTGCATTTACTGAAAGCATAAACATATGGATATAATTTTTTCCTTTTTCTTTTTCCCTCCCCTTGTTTGTTCATCATTTTATTTCAACATCTTATGAATGAAAGCTTATCTTTGGTACAAAGAAAAATTTTCTTTTTTTTTTTTTTTTTTTTTTGTTTTTTGTTTGCTTGCAATGCTTAGGCACAATCAATTCCATAACTCAAGTCATAATTAGAATAATCAGGATAACACGAAAGTCCAAAGACTTCCTCATTCTATTATGAAGTGAATTACATGAAAAGGTGAACAATGTTCCTACCATAGGTAGGATAGGTGAGTAATAAGGTGGGAGACAATTCTTGAGGTGGGTGAAAGTTCACTAACTCTTCTGGGTCCGTCTCCTTGAGTCCATATTGTCGGCTGATGTACATAGGCAAATAAAAGGATGTCTGAGTCAATCCCATCAACCTAACATAATTTTAACCAGGAGTCTTCATCAAAAATCTTCTTATGGCCTCCTTAGGTCCCTCCATGTGATATCTTGCACAGTTCTTTCCTACAGGTACTTCTCCCAATCAGTGATGAGGTCAAATTTTGGAACTTCCCTCTTGTCCTCGTAGTAAAGAGCTCCGAGTGGGCCTCCTTTTAATGGTTTGGTTAAGTTTAGATTTTTGAGGAGCCAAATCTGAAAAAATAGCAAGACTCCCTTGATAATGATCTAGTCTGAATCTATGGCCATGGCTCATGTCATCGAATCCCTTGAATGTTTCTGCAAGCACCGTAGGGATGTCACCTCCCTTCTTCAACTGTTTTACCACCTCAATCAGAACAGACAGTGCACCACACCCGAGAGTGCAAAGAACATAACGAGCTATCATGCAAAGTAAATAAGCATCCTGTGATCTCTGTTGATGGATTCCTCCCATTAGTAGATATTGGATGAAGATCTAGGCCACCTTCAGAATGTCGATCTTCTCATACCTGAAAAATTGCTTCATTTCCTCTTCTTTCCATCCGAAGAAGTCCTGAATTTCCTCTGAATCATTTTTCTTCAAAGATGGTTGGAGCAAACTGCCTTTGGGTGGAGATAACATACAAACCCAGAATTCTTTGAAAGTTGGGCAAATCTCTACTAATCCAAACTGAAATACATGCAGGTTGGCATCCCAGTGTTGAGGCACCTGCCAGAGCAATTGGTGATGTAGCTTAACACATCCAATCAAGCCAAGAAATGACACATTCATGGATTCCAGCAATCCTGGTGTTGACATATTTATGTCTAAAGTCCATTTCCTCAACGTCTCATCCAATGAGCCCATAAGTTTTCCTGAAACCAACACAAACAAATAGATATGATGATTTATCAAAACATTACTCATTAGCTAATGACTAAAACCAGCCTTTACTACTGTTGCATCAAGCTCTTTTTTTTTTACTGATCAAGGGTAGAGAATAAACTGGTCTTGATAAACTAGTGTCGGGTGGCGATTTTCTTTTTAGGAGATAGAATCCTGGATAAGGGTAGATAGGCCATAGGTGAATGACAGATACCTAATGGCCTTACATGCTAAATGGCGATTCTTGGGGGATAGAATCCTAGATAAGAAGTGACAAACCAATGGGTGGATGATAGGTACCTAATGGCCTTTCATGTCAAATGGCGATTCATGGGGGACATAAAATATGATGATCTTTTAAGATACTTTGATTATTAATCAAGGAACCAATTTACTGTCTTTAGATGGTTGAGACCACACTTGCACATGTCAAGTTGCCTATGTATCCCTCAGAAGGAATCAGGTCTGATGTAGTTCGGGCTATTTACCCTTTTAGACATAATATTTCTTGAGTTGATCCATGTTGGCCAGTCCAAGTATTTCTTTGTTGTTGTGGTCTGAGTTTCACAACTTTTCCTGGTAGAATTTCTTTGACAATGAATGGGCTGCTCCAGTTGGGCCTAAATTTTCCTCTTGGGTCATGAATTGGGGCTCTTTAGTCCCGAAGAACAAGTTCACCCACCTCTATATGATAGGGCTTCACGTTCTTTTTGAAGGTCCGGGCCATTCTCAATTGATATTTCTTCAGATTATCCATGGCTTTCATGCGCCTTTCGTCGAGAAAGTTGAGCTCATCATGTCTGGCCTTTACCCACTCTCCTTCAAGTAGCTGACTATTAAGGAGCACCCTTAGGGTTGGTACTAGGATTTCCACGGGTAGAACCGCCTCAACCCCATATACCAAGAAAAAAGGGGTTGCCCCTGTCGAGGATCATATAGAAGTTCGGTATGCCCATAAGGCAAGGGGTAACTTGTCAGCCCAATCCTTATGTGTTTCTGCCATTTTCTGTAAGATGACTTTAACATTCTTGTTGATTGCTTCCACTGCCCCATTGGTCTGTGGCCTGTAAGTGGTAGAGTGATGTCTTCTGATACTGAACTTTGTGCAGATTCTGTCGGTCTTGCCCTAGAAATGGGATCCCTAATTTGATATCAATTCTTGAGGTATTCCATGTCGAGAAATAATATTTTCCTGAATGAATTTGGCTACCATAGCAAACGTCAGGACCACATAGGACTAAGCTTCTAGCCACTTGGTGAAATAATCAATGGCTACCAAGATGAACTCGTGATCATTAGATGCCTTGGGGCTGATCTTTCCATTGATGTCAATGCCCCCAAGTGGAGAATGGCCAAGGTGAACTGAGCGAATGCAACTCTGTTGGTGGGATATATATGATATTAGCAAATATCTTACACTTGTGGTATTTCTTGACAAAGTCCACATAATCTGCTTCCATTGTTTTCCAGTAATATCCTAGCCTGAGGATCTTCTTAGATAACATCTTGGCATTCATGTGGGGTCCACAAAAACCTTGATGAATTTTCTCCATGATGGTTGTAGCTTGTTCTTCATCCACACACAATACCTATATTCCGTCAGAGGATCTCTTGTATAACAGATCCTCTTGAAGAATAAACTGGGTAGTATATCTTCTCAGAAACTCCTTTTCTCTGTCAGTTGCTTCAATCGGATACTTCCTTTCTTTGATGAAATCCACTATGTGAGCGAACCAAGACTAACCATCCACTGTGAGAGAATTCATTGAATTCTGATAAATGGGCTTGCTTCTTTGTTCTACCAAAAATAGTCGGACCCTAGCCATAAGGTTGCATTCTACCATGGAAACCAATGTTGTAAGGGCATCAGCAAACCTGTTGTTATCTCTTTGGAAGTATTCAAACAAGATCTTCTCAAAGAGTTCAATTACCTCTTCCAGATGTTCTTGATATGGCTTCAGCTTTTCATCTCTAGTTTTCCACATTCCCTGCATCTGACAAATGACAATGGATGAATCTCCATACACCTTAATCCTTTTAACCCCAATGGTCAGGGCCTTTTCTAATCCCAAAGCACAAGCTTTATACTCAGCAATGTTGTTGGTACAGGGAAAATTGAAGAGGAATGATGAAAGCAAATAAAGGCCATCGGGAGTGACGAGCAATATTCTCACACCACACCCCTTTTGATTAGCCCGCTCCATCAAAGAATAACTGTCATTCATTAGCTATGTCTTCCTCCTCTATTGCGATGATTCGTTCATTGGGAAATGCATCATCCAAGTATCTTCCATCTTCTGTAGGATGGGCAGCCAAATGATCGGCTATGGCCTACCCCTTGATAGATTTCTGAGTAACATAGGTGATGTCAAACTCTGACAACAAAAGCAACTAACGGGCCATCCTTCTAGTTAAGGTTAG
>NW_024868140.1:0-4841 GCF_013358625.1 Macadamia integrifolia
CTATATGACAATAGTACGACTGCATAGTGCCTCCGTGTCCCATTCCACGGGCCACCAATGCATTCGTTTCTAAGCCGACTACGACATCTAATCTATCAATGCAATATGCACCATGATGTCCACATTCAACATATAAACATCTCATTCAATTGGCATTTGAAAAGTAAACATAGCATATATGCACATCAATGTGTGGAATGACTAATCTATATAGCATATTCATGATGACATGACTAGATTAGATATAGTTATATGAATGCCAAACAAATGCCTTGAAACAAGGCCAAACGTCCTCTCTCCACTTACCTGTGCGTACAAGGATTCCCGTTCGGTACGGGTGAGATCCGGAGCGAATCGGGTAGGATTTGGTGAACCTAACATAATTGAGCGGGGTTAGTACTTCACCATTTTAGAATCAAAATTAAGGAAATCCGATGTCAAAATCGTGTTTAGAACGTCAAAAGAAGGTCACACGTCCGATTTGGGTTTTCTATCGGACATAAGGATCACCTTCGGGGCCACACAGGTGGGTCAAACAGGTGGGCTGTCTAGCCACCGGTTTTACCCACCGGTTTGGGACCGGCGGGTAGGGGCCCGCCGATTGTACCCACCGGTTGTACCCACCGGTTGTACCCGCCGGTTGGGCCAGGGACCCATTGCTAGGACCGGCGGGTAGGTACCCGCCGGTTATACCCGCCGGTGGTACCCGCCGGTTGGGCCTGAAGGCCCCCTGCCTTCTCAGGTGGGTACCCACAGGCGGGTAGGTACCCGCCGGTTGTACCCACCGGTCTTGGCGAAAATGACACTGTCTCTTCCCCATTTTCTCCATCCTTTGGGGAATCAAATGGGGCTTTCCCCCACCCATTCTTCACACCTTCGAGGTCCTATAGGATGGTTCTAACCTAGATCTAGGTTAGATTCAAGTGAGGGAAACCATCTTACCTTCTTTGCTCAAGAATGACCTCAAACCCTTCAAATCACTTCAAACTCACAATGCTTCTTCTACCTTGTCAATATCTCTTCAAATCCTTCAAGATCAACACATAAATCATCTATTAAACCTTAGATTCATCATTTCAAAGGGTATTTACAAGATCTCAAGAAATCATACTCGAATCAAGGGTTTAAAGCTTGGGTATGGTGAATGTTCACAAAACCCAACTTTGCATACCTCTAACTGTAGATCTAGAGTTGAAGATCACTCTCCCGGCACCGGAATGAGAAGATCAAGCTTCGGCTCCACTGAAATCCTTCCTTTCTTCCTCTTCCTTCTCTTCCTTTCTTCTTCCCTTTCTTTTCTCTCTCCTCTTTACTTTTCTCACCAATGTACGAGAGTAATAAATGGAAAGAAAAGAAAATCATAAAGCCTTATATACTATTCCTAATTAAGTGAATAGTGCTCTTGGATGGGTCACTCAGGTGGGTGCACCCACCTGTCCTACCCACCTGAGAGCCAAGACTTGGGATTTTGACCGGGTTCGGACCTCGGCGGGAACCCCACCCCAGGCATATGATGTAGCATACGTATATACCTTAAAATATAAATATAATATCTGTTTTATCCATACATAGCCTTATGGTAGGTGCACGTACACGGTTTGGGCACTCCCGTCTCTTCTGGCACTGGCTCGGACTTGTCGGGCCAGCCGGTGTTTAAGGTCACCCATGCCATCATAGCCCATAAAGAACCTGCTCTAATTTCCTCTGGCTCGGTTCCTGCATGGTTAAACCGGTTCAACCACGAAATCAGACCGGGTTTAAGAAGCGGGGTATTACAGTAGTGGCGTAGCATCTCCAGGATACCTCTTGATCGCCTCAACATTCACCGACATCGTTCTTGGTTGGGAATTTCATCTTAAGATGTGGTGTGGAGACGACAGCCTTTAGCAGGTTTAAACCAACTCTCCCTAGTATGGCATTGTTATGCCGAAGTAATGCCTACTACCAGGAAGTTGATCATGACTGTTACTTGGCGATCTCTGGTGCCGGCTCTTATCGGCAACTCAATCGATCCTCCACTTTTACTGAGACATCAGAGAATCGTTGAACAGGTGTTCGACTTTCTTCAGCTTTCCCTCGTCCAGACCCATCTTCTGGAAAGCTTCAAGGAATAGGATATCAGCTGAACTGCCGTTATCCACCAAGATCCTCTTCACTCTGCAATCGGCTATGGTCATAGTGACTACCAGGGCATCATCGTGCGGAGTGTGCACCCCTTCCAGATTGTCATCTGAGAAGGAAATAACCGTCCCCATCCTCACCTTCTTGTTCGACTATTCAGTCACATGTACGGTTCTCGCATAGGCTTTTACTTTCCTAGTCGAGAATGAACTTTCTCCAGCGGCTAGGCCTCCACAGATTGTCGCTATAACCCTAGTTGGGCTTTTATTCTCATTCCGGAGGTGATGGTCAGCTTCCTCGGGTGTCCGGTCCCTTTGCCATTCCTGAGATCCTCTGCGGGCTAGCCCCCTTCTTTCATAGCGGCCTCTGCCATCTCTACGACGGTTGTCCCTGCGGTCATTACCATCTTGGGCATTCTCCTTTTCGTGGTCCATGAATCGGCCTAGATATCCTCTTCTTATCATTCCTTCTATTTTCCCCTTGAGGTGCCAACAATCTTCGGTGTCGTGGTCGTGGTCCCTGTGGAAGTGGCAATATTTGTCCATATTACGTCTCTCGAGGTTTTGTCCAATCTTCCCTGGCCACTTCATAGCTCTAGCATCTGGGGAGTCCTTTATCTGCATCAGCACATCCGTTCGTTTCCGGTTCAGGGGCGTGTATTTCTCAAACTTCCTTGGTGGACTGGGTGCGCGACTACACTCAGACTTTCGTCTTTTGCTTTCTTCGGAAGGTTTGTCGTCGCCCCTTGAGATCCTTTTCCTTTCTATCTTCTCTTCATCTTCTTCATCGGCTTAAAGGGTTTCTTCCATCTGGCTATACTTATCGCACCGAGCTCTCAACTCGGCCAGGTTCCTCAATGTATGCTTCACCAAAGACCTTTTTAGCTCCTTATCCTTGACGCCTCCTAGCAGAGCTGTGAACTCTTCGTTCGGGTCCAAACCTCTGATCGTGATCTTCTCTTGTTGGAAGCGCTTCATGTAGTTTCACAGTGATTCTCCTTCATATTGCTTAACGTTGGTCAAGTTCAACGTGGTCTTCTGAAGGGGTTGGCTACTGGAGAATCCCTTCACGAAGAAGTAACTCAAATCACTGAAGCTGTGGATCGACTTCGTCGGTAAACGGTTGTACGATAGCCTTGCTGCTCCTCTGAAAGTCAATAACAGGGCATGACACATGATGTTTTTCGAGACTCGATGGAACTGCATAGCGACCTTGAAGCCTTCCAGATGATCAACGAGGTCCCCAGACCCGTCGTATGTGTCATACTTTGGCAGGCGAAAGCCGACCAGGAGCAGGTCCCTCATGACCTCATTAGCTAGAGCCGTGTCATTAGTGAGGTCTGGCTCGTGAGCTCCCGTCTAGTTTTCTGCCACCTTCCTGATCTCATCTTTCAGGTCCAAGATCATCTGCTTCAACCCCGAGTCCTCGTGTCTCTGTTCGTATCCTTGGCGTGGTTCCCCATGTCTGGCCCCAGTGGCATGCCACGTCCTTCCCCTGGGTGCGGGACTTTCCCTTATCGCTCAGTTTCGAGGATTATGACCGAACTTATCGATCCTGTACTGCTCTGGTCCTCGTCTCGAGCTATCTCGGGTCGGATATGGGGGCCTCGCGGTGCTCCACCGATCTTCTGAGAGACAATTTTGGAGACCTCCTTCATTGCCTCGGCCATTCGGTCATATTTCTCCTGGAGGGCTTCGAACTGCTCCCTTGTCACATATTCCTGCGCTCCAGGAGGGGGTGGAGGATTCTATCTCCACGCACCGAATATCTGGCCAAACGCTAGTCCCTCGTGAAACCTTCCCGATCATCGTTTCCCCTTTCTCCTCCGATTTTCGTCGAGGGAGGGAGCCCTCCTGAAGGTTCCTCCTCCCCCATGTTTATATTTGACGCTACTCTAGTGTTCCTATAATTGTAGGTTCTCCCCACCATTACTGTCGTTCCCACAGACAGCGCCAATCTATTGCTGCCGAAAATCAGTATGAGCTAATCCTACAGAAGGCAAAGGCCCAGATGTTTATCTGGGGTTTGTCCTCCAACGCCCAAGTTAGAGATCAGCCGCACAACTTTTCACAAGTGTAATGCTCTGGGTTTTTCTGCTTACCTTTTTTCCTCTGCTCGGGCCCTCTCTTATAGTCCTTAGGGTTTAGGGTTTCTCTTTTCCTTGGAGGAGTCCTCCTCGGGTCCGCCTCCTTTCCTCTTCGAGTCCTACTCGGATACGTCTTATCCCCTTCGTGAGGAATATTCTCTTCACGAGGTTGACGCGGTCAGACTCCTTACAGCCTCTAACAGGTGAGCGACATGTGTCCTTTCCTTAGATACCACATGTTCTTATCTAAATAGATCTAACATGAAATTATCATAACAAGCATGAAAACTATAACATAGCCTAACATGACATGCAAATCTAACCTAATGAATGCAAGAGAACATTATAAAACATGACATGGATGGTTAGAAGAAAAACAAAAACTACATTCTAAACTAACAAAACATATGTTTATGACCACTACTTAGACATGTAGGATCACATAGCCCTTATGGACTGAATAATAAGACTTTATCTTTTTGAAGATTCATGAAATATGAAGGTTGGAGGCTGCCCTTATCTTAGGAGAAAAGCCCAATCTCAAATTCTAAGTGATCCCTCTCAATGTGAGAGGACTTGTATACATATGGATTTAAGGAGGTCTACCACTCTTTTTTAACTTGTCCTTGGATGA